>NW_024039654.1:0-239035 GCF_016077235.1 Cyprinodon tularosa
ACTTTTCAAAACCACCAGAGCAAATTTCACAATAAAAGTCTCCCATTTACTCTGTAATACAGCAGCTATTCACCTAATAACATGGAAAACCAGTGATTTAACATTTGGAAATGGATTTCTATATCACTGCTGGGCATGACCCATCTTTTGATGCACATCCATGATAGACTTTCAAAATAAGACTACAGGGACTCTACAGAATAAAAGCCTCTTCCTTATACACACTCATACATTCTGGCATATTGCTCATAGCCATTTTTAATTTCATCACTGCAATGGCTCTGAGCATGCGGGCGGAGCCCGCCATTGGTGATTTCATCACTGCAATGGCTCTTAGAAGGCGGGCGAAGCCCGCCAATGGTGATTTCATCACTGCAATGGCTCTTAGCAGGCGGGCGGAGCACGCCATTGGTGATTTTTTTCATCGCTGCAAGGGCTCCTAGCAGGCGGGCAGAGCCCTCCAACTGCGCTTTACCCACTGCGGTTCAATATGGACAAACCATATTACCCTTGTGCATCATACGCTGTGCACGTCTATTTCCCAGATTTCAGCACAAGTGGCACACAGCTCTCTTTGCCCATGACCTAGCCCTCTTTCCTTCCCTCAGCAGCCCTCAAAGGCGTAAGCAGTTGGTCTGGGGAGCCCCAATGTCACTTGCCAGGGCCGTATTGGCCCAGTTACCCAGACGGGCAGTAGGTGGCCCCCCTCAAAATTTCTTTAGAAATTTTCTAGTTTATCATCATCTACGAACTCAGACTCTTAACCTTAATATTTGCGTTGCCTTAGAATTCGTTATTTATAATTACATAGGAGCGGGTCTCGCAGCCAAGTTGAGAGAGATGAACTGAGACGGTACTGAACACACAGGCTAATGAAATACTATCTGTAAAATTATCTATGTAAACAAACCTCATCACTTGAGAAGGTAGGTGATGCGGACGTCGTGGAAGACATTTTGTCCCGTAACGCTCGCCGTACTGTTGGGGGGGAGAAGCGGTGGGGGGGAGCTGTTCATGTTGCTGCGGTCTGCAGTCTGGACGTTAGATGTCGCTGAAAATTACACACTGTAGCTTTAAGATGCTTTCAGATATATAACAATAAGGTTTTGTTGTATATTTTAAAGCATCTTAAATTGAAACAAGGATTAAAATAGTCAGAGCATGCCTCTAATCAAACAAGACAATAAGGTCTGAGCTGCTCATTGGTGCAGTGGGTAGCACTGCTGCCTTGCATCAAGAAGGTTCTGGGTTCAATTCCTGGGGTCTTTCTGCATGGAGTTTGCATGTTCTCCCAGAGCATCAGAAACATGACTGTTATGTTAATGAACTTCTCTAAATCCTCCTTAGGTGTGAGTGTGCTGTTTGAATGGTTGTTTGTCTCTGTGTTGCACTGCGATGGACTGGTGACCTGTCCAGGGTGTACCCCGCCTCTCACCAGTAGACAGCTGGAGATAGGCACCAACACCCCTCGAGACCCTGCATGGGATAAGCGTGATGGATAATAGAATGGACAATAAGGTCTGCTGTTTGTAACCCATTTCTCTTGTTACACTTTAGTATATTTTTTATAAAAGACTCACAATATAGTTTATTTTAATCCTACTGCTACTCTTTAATGCATCTGGAGGAGCGATAGATATATGGGACAAATCACTACTAATTACAGTGTGGGTAATGTGATGATTGATGGATTTAGATATTATGCTTCAGGGTGACACGCTGAGCCTTATCATTCCCTCTGAACCCCCTGGCGACAGAGACAAATTGGGTCTGCTGTGTCTCCATATAAACGCCACGAACAGGCTAATTGGTTGATAAGAGCGTTTCTCTGCTAACCTGTCCTGCTTTCAGGATGTTGAATCCATACTATCAGTTTCCGCTACCGTAGTTTCAGGTACGCAGAGGCCAGATAAACATAGATGAGCATGGTGGAACTTTCATATATTATGTATAGGTAAAGAGTTAATAATTTATTGTGAGAAATATAGCGTCACAGAGCATGTTAAACAGTTAAATGGAAAGTAACAGCAGAACAAATACCTTTATTTATGGGCATTTTAAACACTACATGACATAGATGATTCAGTTTCCTGCAAACAATGCATAACCATAAACTTTGTCATGTTATAATGACAGCATCTTTGTATTTCAATTGGTTGTATAGTTCTGAAAAGGGAGGAATTTACAACAAGGCTTAAAAAATACCTTCCAAAAAAAAATCATGAAATGTGTGGCATTCGACTGAAATCCACAGGGGACTAAAAAAAAAACAATTGTGGTGGAATATTTTCTGGTTCAAACGAGGCATAAATTGCACTTTTTTAGCTTATGTTCAAAATGGTAGCAGGAAGTGAACTCTATATGTTCCCCTTAAACGCAAATCATTACAAAAGGTTTGGTGGCAGCATTATACTATAGTCTTTTTAGAAGGGTGTGGGCTGATGGGAAGATGGTTGGAGCTAAACATGGGGCTATCCTGCAAGGAAACCTGAGGAGACTTTGGAGGAGCTGCACAGATCAGCAACTCAGCTCGGAGCCCAAACATTAGTCAGTCTGGCAGAAATCTGGCCTGTGTGGAGGAGAATCAGTTTAAAATCCAAAGGTGAAGTAAATCCAGGAGTTTATGTAGTCCATGTTTACTAGGGGGTGGGGGGTGGGGGGGGTTATGATAATCACCATATCATAACCACAGAACCAAAGAGATACTCGCGGCTCTTCACTTCCTCTTCCACGTAATTTAGTTTAATAAGAAGTTCCTGCTGTTTCAATTGAAAGTTTGCATTTTTGGTTTGAAGATGCTAACTTTATTTACCTTAAATAAAAAAGCAACTCAATATCTACTCAAATATCAATATAAATCTATTATTTGCAATATTAAGTCAATCTAAATTCATAATTCAGGAATATTTGATTTTTTTCACTTTTTTATATGACAATTATGGGTTTAAATCAAATCAGAATCAAAACTTCAGTAAAATTGATAAATTCAGCTGTAACAAATTTAAGTATTGGTTTAAAATAAAATTTAGCAGATAAAAATTGTGATCCTATCTTAATCCCCTGAAGTTATCAACTTATTTTTCAATTAGTACAGAGCCATAAAGAAGGAAAATAAATGGATCCAAGGGACCTATTGGTTACCATGTCTGCTCCAGCACATATCATCATCAGAATCATCATTTTCTTCTAGTGACCTGTGTTCAGTATAGGGGCCATAACAGGGTCTAGAACCACCCATGAGTAAATACGATTTTACAACATTACATGTAAAGGACACAGCAAAAATTTGCTGGAAGAAAACCTATAAGAGGAAGAAAACTATTAGAGGTTTAAGATCACTTGAAATTGGAACAAAGACTCCCTTCCAACTGGAAAATGTCCTTAAACAAAGAACTAGAGCAACAATAGAACGGTTTAGATCAAAGTATATTTATGTGTTTAAATGGCCTGACTAAAATCCAATCCTAAGTCCAACTGATAAGGTAAGACTTTGAAAACAGGCGTGTGTTTTAATCCAACATCTTATAGTTATTTCTTGATGTTTTAGGCTTTTGCTGGCCAAATCTGGCACAGGTGGATAAAGAAACAGGGCAGCACAAAACATGTCTTAAATGTTAATTAAATAATTCTTCTTGGCAAGCATTAGGCTCATCTATAAGATCTTGTTAATAATTTTAAAGTACAAGTGTTACATATAAAGCTTGATGCATTTCCTGAGAGAAAAAAAGTCTGTGTATACATTGTTAATGTATATTGTCTATCAGGCTACGCTATACGTCACGACACACCCCTATATGGTGGGGAAGGGCTGTGACCACAGCATCTGATTGACATGCCCCTCCACCAATAGGAGGGCGAACCATTCCAGAGTGGGCTGCTGTGATTGGATAGGGAGGGGGATCATATATATATGTATAGATATGCCTGACTGGGAAACGGTGTGGGCGGGACAATGTAGAAGTGCTGTCCATCTGTGGACATACAGATAAAAAAAAAATCGCCTGTCGGAGTGTAAGCTAGCGTCGTTCTTCGTTGGAACTAACGTAAGTTGTTTTGCAGTTTCTTTCAGCTGGGTTCTGCTGAGTTGAAAAGGTAGGCGTCGTACCGCTGTCGTGGCACTGTAGTTAATGCACCATCTCGTTCCGCGCAGCGGAGAAGTGCCTAGAAGCGCAGGGACCGCTGTTGAGGCCAGCAAAGTGTGCAGCCGACGGTAACGTTAGCTGTTGTTATTGCTCTCCCGGTCGCGTGCAGTATTCAGTGATAAAACGATGTCACGCGCGCTTCTCCCCGGTCAGCCTGGCCTTTTTTTGTCGCCGCTCCGCAGCTGTAACACAACATTTACTCGCAGCGTGGGATCATTTCCACATACCGCTGCTGGTAGCATAATTCAGTTATTTCTTTCTTTTAGCTGCTAGCTTATTTCCGACCCGTTACCGCTCTGTTATGTTCGCCTGGGCTCCGAGTGGAGAGGGATAAAAACTGCTTTTAAAATGTTGCAGATAAATATGGCCGTGCGTCCTGGCACATGGACAAGTCCTCTCGCAGCCGGACTAAATTCCTCTCACAAATGGACACGTCTGTGTAGCTAAACAAGCTTGTTTTTTTCTCTCCCACTCATGCGTTTGTATCACAGCGCTGTTTATGGTTTCACTCTCGTTTTGGTTTTTTATGCAAAATTGCGCAGTGGGCGATTGAACAGCGAACAATTCCAGCACCCGCCTGGAGGTTTGGGTTGAATGGGTCAGTGAGGGTCCCACATGACCCTTAAAGCTCCAAAGCCTCATTCTCCGATTGATCCTGTGCTGTTTTTGCGGTTAGTAATCTAATCAAGGGTGGACTGCAAAAAATAGAAATCTAAATTAGTCATTTTTTCTTGCAATAAGTGCACTTTTTCTTGAATTGAGGAGATAAGTGAGACACTTTGCCAGTGAAACAAGACAATTTACATTTAAAATAAGAAAAAAAATGTGCATTGCCTTATTTCAAATACACATTATCTAATTATCTTATTACAAGTGTAAAAATACTAATTCCATTGGCAAATTATCTTATTTACCTGCTCAAATTAGGCGTAAATACACTTAGTTTAAGACATTTTTGCTTATTTCTAGGTGGTTTTTATAGTGTGGTCAGATTTTTATAGTCATGTTTAAAGGTTTGGTGTATCCCTGCAAGAACTAAGGGGACCATCAGCATCCCCATCCTCCACCCTTTCTGACCACAAGACAACTCTTTCTAATTCATCTTTCTTTTGACAGATTTGTCTGGAGAAACCAAAGGAAACGTTTTCTAAGTGTGAGGAAATAGCTTTCCTTCAGCCTCGTTGTTTTGGGAAATTTGGCGACCTGGCTTCCAGATTGGGGACCCCATTTGCAACACCACATAGTGAAGGTTGATATGCCACAACAGGTAGGAAAGAATCCCCTCCCTCCTTTTATCATCACTGTCTCTCCCTTCATGCTGTGTGTTGAACTAGTTGTATTTCTGCAGCACTTGGGTTTGTGTTTACATTGAGACCTCGTGGTGTCCTACATTACAGATCCTTCTAGCGTTTCAGCTTCAAAGCTCGCCTTGTCCCCTCGTTGTTCTCTGTGTGTGTGGTGTTTTTATTTTTTTGTTTTAGGCAGATGCATCTCTCCACATTCCACATGCATATGTCTGCTTACCCGCAGCAGGGGCCGGTGTGCAAATCTCCTTAAATCCAAATACGCAGTTGGATAAAAAAAAAATGAAGAATCAAGGTTATCAGATTTCTTTTGACTGACATGTTTTTGAATATGGTGCTATGAATTAAAGGTGGTGTTCTATACATGCATCCTTTTTTTCTTCCTGGAGGATTTGCAATCTCAAAAATATGGGAATCTGCATAAAAATAAATAGACAAAAGTAGTTATAAGGGTGTAGTAGACATGATTACAAACCGTTATAGTACCTTGTCCAAGTATGAATATCTCTGATCTTTTTCTAATACTCTGTCCTGTCCAACTATTAACTCAAATATGTTTTATTAGGATTTTATTCGATGGGCCAACATAAATTAGAAAAAGTTTGTGAAGTGAAAGAAAAATGATGGTTTGTAGGTAAATTGTTGGACAACTTGACAAATGGCTCAAACTCATTCTGCCTGTAGAGTGGGATTTTTTTTAGATGACGCAGTAGTTATTGCGCATGACTCATGTACGGGGACCTTAAGGCCAATTTATGCTTTTGATGCATAATCTCTGCAACCCTCAAATCTGTCTATGTGCACAACTACGCCCCCCCCCCCCCCCCCCCCCCCCCCCCCCACCCCCCCGCGCAGATGTTCTGCAACCGTCGTCGTGCACCTAAAAAAAATCCTGACTACGTGTCGGACGGTCAGAAACCCCCACAGAACTCAAGTGGAAGTGCGCAGACTAAAGGCAGCTGGTCCTTGGTATGCCTTTCCGGGTGTCTGTGTGGTCTTCTTTCTCGATTCGGTGCTGGGGCGCTCCATTTTAAAAAACCGAGGAGCAACTACAATGGACAACAACGACGAAAGGTTAATCGGTCTTTTTGCCAACTCCGTAAACAGAACCTGTTCCTCTTCGATGTCTAGCAACTCTAGATCCATCTCCGTGACATATTGTAGATGCTCCATTGTTCTTTTGGAAGATAAACACACCCGCCGCCGAAGTTCTCTCGAGTTCTTGAGTAGGCTACCCCTTGTGCTTTTGCGGGAAACTGCTGTGCTTCCCTAGAAATTCCAGACCGACAGTGCAGAAGCACAACAGCAAAACCGGTTCGTGACCAGACCCAGGCGACATTTGATGTGTGCGGTTGCAGAAGTATAATCTGCCATTTAGTCCTCGACACGGCCGACCCGGGTTCAAATCCGGCCTGTGGTCCTTTGCCGCATGTCCCTCCCCCTCTCTCATACCCCCTTTCCTGTCAGCCTACTGTCTCAGTAAAAACTCAAAACTCAAATAAAATTAAAAAAAGTGGGAATTTTTATTTTTCAGCAGTTTTTAACTTTCAAAAGATGATCATGTAGATGTAACAGCATGCTTCACCTTTCCATTATACCTCTTCATGTATGTTTGATTTTAGCCTGTTTTGATTAGATCACCAAAAAAAACCCCTGACATTTATTCCACTTTTTTTATTTAATTATTTGTTTTTTTCCACTCCCCCATACAGGGCAGATATGCGGTGTGCACAGATAATATTTTTCATGTTTATTGAAGAACCGATAGTTTTGACACACTGGCGGTATGTCGTCCATACCTTGTTTTGTAAAAACACTCTCCAATCTAAGCTGCAGATCTCTGAATCCCTCCCTAAGATTCTGTGTGACGTTTTTCTGTACTTAGTTACAGAGTTGTTGTTTTTTTCACATAAAATCTGTTGTTGTCCTTTGAAGTTAGGATCACGTTGTGATGCAGTCAGAGCCTCTTGCTAAGTGATGTTTGTGTATTTTATTTCCATAACTGATGTTTTAAAGAAGTTTAAAGAAAACGCTTGGCTTCTCTGACTCAGGGTTTCCTCTGTATTTCACTGCCTCCGACACGATGGAGGCTGTAAGGGATTGTTTAATTGTAACGGGTAATTAGCAGCGTTACATTAACTGATTAATGTGTGGCAACACTAATGCACTTTTTCATATTTATAGTATTTTCCTAGTTTTGGAGCAATTTACAAAGTAACAGATTTTGAGCGAATAATTAGTTTTGCACTACATCTTTTCATCACTTTTATACTTTTTAGGGCAAATGAAAAAACAAAATATAAGTTTTTATTATCTTATAATATATCATTAATGACTGTTAACCTGCTGCAATATTTGCTTTATGCATTTCCACCTGTACTCTAAACCTAAACATAAAGAAAGCCCATGGATGCATTTTAGGGGTATTTTCTTCCCTGAAACAGTTAATTAGCTGTTTGGTTTGAAATTTCCCAAGAAACTGAAGAAGTAAAGAAAGCTGCAGCACTTCACATGTTTGGTGTGGCTTGCTGAGGGGAATTGTTGAACTTATTTAGTGTTTGCTGCTTGGCACATTCGTCCCTAACCCCTTCTATGTTTAGCATTTAGCCACCAGACTTCTTGTTTTGTTTATTACAGGATGCAAATCAGGTTGGATTTAATAGATTTAACTTTTGATTCTTATTTTTCAATTAATTGATTAATAATCAGATAACCAAATATTCCTTAAATAAGATTTTACACAAAATTGGAACCAAGTGAATGAATTAGCATTGTGTTATTACAAAATAATCTGATTATGATAAACTCATTTTTTTCCTTAATTATATATATTCAATTATCCCATCAACACAAATACAATTTTTGTTCTAAAGAACTGTAACACCCATTAGTATGAAGGACATTCGAAGTAAACAAAGTTTGCTTAGTGCGTTACAGTAAGCAAAGATCTATTGCATCATATCTGAAATACTATATAGCCCACCAAATACTGCTCCCAAGTGGTCCTTTGCTTTTGTGATACGACGTCTTACGACAGAATAAAGCTGAAGTCCAATACAGGGTTTCTGCGGGTCATTAAAAATCATTAAAAGTCATTAAATTATTATTTTTTTTTAAATTAAGGCCTTAATTGGCATTCAAATCCATTAAACGAATGAAAAAAAAATCAAATTATAACATATGTGGCTGGAGCGAGAAATTCGGGACGTGGCTACGACCTGTGTATATATATATATATATATATATATATATGTGTGTGTATATGGTTACTTATTGATGGCATTAAAATCATTTATTAAAAGAGCATTAAAAAGCATTAAATTAGAGTTCCTCCCTCCTGTATAAACCCTGCTATAACTGCAGAAGACATGTAATTCTATGTTAAAAGGCAAGTCTTTGTTTTGACCAGCAATCAAATATTCACCCACTCTTTGATCAGGCTGTATATAATATGTTCTGGATTAGATTTGTTCTAAATTAGATTATGTTCTGGACTAGACCTGCACAATACAATGAAATACAATTGTCGTCGCAGTATCTGCAGTATTGTCATCACAAAGGACTGGTTGGATACAGTATTGGTAGACTGGTCAATGCCAAATGTGTCCGGTTGAATGTTCTTGCACTTTTTAAAAATTATGTATGAGAGATTGATAAACAGTAACATCACAGTTTCCCATTTTCCTGGTGTCATGCTGCACTATTTTGAACGCATATGTGCAGCAATTAATATCAGTCTATGGTCTTTTTTTTCTTTTTTTTTTAGGATTTAGTCAGACTTGTAAGGTCTTAAATGGTCTTCCTACCTTTTAATGCCAGTGTAACCATGGCTTTACAAAGATAATGTTGTTTGTACAAATCATGCTTTTATTGCTAAACTGGTATGTTTGCTTGATTTCACAATGTTCTTTCACATTGTGATCTAACTAGATCACAATGTGAAAGCCTTGTACTGCTGTACTTTGTTGTCATTAAAAACATCAGACCAGCACTATGATTCATTGACACTGTTTTAGCCTCATACCTAAACTTGATTATATCGGAAACCATAAAAATCTCTTTTGGACAAAGCTGTTATTAGAGGTTTTTGGCCTTGATTTGTTGGGCACACTATAAAATAATAGCAGATTCAGATTGTTCAAGATGGCCTAATTGTTTTTTTATTTGTGTTGTAAACTGTTGGTGGCAATGAATGCCTGTATGATACAGGCTATGAGTTCTTATTTTGTAGTGTGGTAGATTTTTCAGTGCCTGAGTGTAGATTGGATTCTCGCTACCTGATCCGTAGGCACAATCAGCACCATCAGCTTATTTGTGCATGTGCAAGCAGATATTCATCCAGGTTGCCATAAATTTTTTTATTATGGTTCCAAAACAAGTTATTTCTAACCTTAAATTGCCAAAGAATGCTAAACTACATTTAATTACTTTACTAAGACGATTGGATGTGTTTACATTCTCTCTATTAAACCGCTGTCTTATGTCATCATCTGACATTTTCAGCGCCGTCCGACAGAAATAAGATTACACCGTGTTTATCTGCATTTTAGTTGTGTCTTTCTTTGGTTAATACACAATATACAATAAAGGTAAACTGAACTGCAAACATAAAACTACAAAAAATGAATTTATGTATCCCAGAAGCTGCCAGAAGTAGAGTAGGATCCCATTTTAGAGACAGATCGAACATAGACGAGTGATAAAACAGAAAGGATTTAAATGCATTAATTTTTTCAGAAAATAAATTATGAACATTTTGCACAATGTCCATTAGTACGCAAATTATTTTTAAAGAGAGAGAAAAATAAACCTGTTCTAGAATGCAATGAAATGAAATAGAGTTGTTGCAGTCGCAACTGTTACT
Source organism: Cyprinodon tularosa (assembly GCF_016077235.1). NCBI lineage: Eukaryota > Metazoa > Chordata > Actinopteri > Cyprinodontiformes > Cyprinodontidae > Cyprinodon > Cyprinodon tularosa. Next base: position 10,311 of record NW_024039654.1, read on the forward strand.
GCTCAGCCTGAATGAAAAGCAGTAGAGGGACCTTAAAGGTGCTGTAGGAGATCTTGGAAAAATGGTTCCAGCAAGCTATATTTTTTAACATACACAACCATGCCTCTCCCTTCAGACTACCCCTTGAAACCACGCCTTCAAAACACATAAAGGTGCACGCTGTCTGTAGCGCGTCTCGAGCAGCAGGAGCAGCGCTAATGATGCAGAGCGCTATGATCACTCCTCTAAAACAGTTTATTAACCCCTAAATTAACTTAAAATGACGAAATCTGCCGGCATAACATGTTCGCTTTTATTATCCTGGTGCCTGCAGTTTAAATTATGTACATGTATGCCTTCCAGCTGCCTCGGCACCCACGAGGAGGCGACCAGGCAAGAGGCTGCTGTTGAATGGGATTCCTAGTGACAGACCACCACTGTACGGGGGTTTGAGCGGCTCCGACAGAAACAATATTTGAAGGCAGAATTGTAATCTGGATGAACTGACTGCACTGATGATGTTTTCAGGTGGACTTTCTCACTTCAAAATAGATTCAAACTACTTTTTACCCACTGATCACAGCAAATGCTAGCTGTCATTGTTACAGGCAAAGAAAGGATAGGGTAGCTCCGCCCAACGCGCATTGGACCCACTTTTGCCACCACGTAGCCAGGGCAGCAAAGATGCTTTAGCCGCGCATAAGAACTAAACTTGTACATGCAGCAAAAATGAAGCAGCATGCATGTTTTTGCTGCTCTTGCTGCTTTAGGTGTGAACATAGCATAACACAGGCTAGCCTACAGCCATGGCGTCCTGCAAGAGCTTTGGGGGGTCGATTCGTTCATGTGTCAGGGTACGCGCACAGGGGGGAGGGACAAGCAGACGACCATTATTTGACGTCTTTGTGAATGGTTGGGGTTATTAATTGATTTCTTACTGTAGCGGGGGCCATTTATTTGAGTTTCACTTCCAGACTTTCTATTTCACTGCTTGCTAAGCGGCTGTGGGGAGATCTTTGTCACATGGTAAAAAATGAGATCTCCTACCTCACCTTAAAGAGAGCTTTGCAATGAAAAAAATGTCTCCATACTTAATGGAATTCAGTGATGTTTATGAAGAATGTGGCGTAAAGGTTTCTGACCATTTCAGATGGGTAAACTATCAGAGCATTGCTTTATGCCTCTGGTTATACCCATGTAGCCTCTTGAATTTTGGATGCATTTTAAGGTGCATTCACACCAGAGAAGTCCTTAGTCTGCTTATTTTTTTTTAACTGCATCCTCATGGAAGTGTTGCTAAGCAACAGACAGCAAAACAGTTATGATTATTGCCGTTTCTGAATATGTGTATTTGTGCGTTCTCATGTGCTCTTGAAACCCCATCAGCCTCAGCCCTAGTGCTGTTCCAATTAGCAAGAACAGCAGGCCAAGAATGGACAAACTCCCCTGATGTTGTTCTCACCTCTCCCTATTTACCCAGCATGCATCAGAGCAGACTTGTCCGTTCTTGAGATCAACAGCTCACCCAGCATGCACTGCGGCAGCAGCAGCTTTTAATGGAGAGCTCAGAGTATTAAGTTAAAAGTTCTCTTTTCTGTTGCCGTTGTTCAATAAAAGAACGTTTTAAGATCATTTGAGGCGAGAACATTATACTTTAAAGCGTCACTATATGGCCCATGTGCAAAATGTTATTTTGATTTATGTTTATCCAACTGTGTTAATTATTATTCCCCCACTAAATGAAAAAAAAAGTCAGAATTTATTATTATCTAGAGTCTATTAATAACGAGAGTTGAAATGCAGCTCCAGACGAGCCGAGCGTGTGGTGAAGTCACGAATATGCTTCGGTTCCAATTGACTCGTATTTATGCTGCGTGCTACTGTTCTCCCAGAGTCCACACTTTGCTGTGTTCTTCTCAGGAACATACTTGGTGAGGACATGAGTCTGTAGTCGCGTTCTTATGAATTGAGCAACGGCCTATGATTCCACGTTTACCACTACGGTGGCTGGCTAAGTCGGCCAAGAGACCAAGGAGGGAAACAAATTGGCCCCTTTTAAGTGGACCAATGGTGGCAGGTATAAATACATCCTCATTTACCTTAGAGAGCAGTATTAATGCCCACCCTTATCCTTTCTCTACCGTTCCTAACAGTGGCTTTTTTCAAGACTGCAGAATTAGCTTAGTTTTCCCTTTGTGGATTTTATCTACTCTTAGAACAAATAGAGACAATAAAATCAGTAAAATGTGCTAAGCTTTACATTAACCAATTCAATTTGACTTGTTATAACCCCAGAGGACACTTTTCTGCACCGCAGTGCATTTTCACCCCAGACCCAACCCCCCCACTCCATAGTCCCACTTCCCCCCAGGCTTTGGCATGTTCAGGGCAGCTCAAGCCAACCAGAAGCAAGAAACCTCGCTGCTGTTGCTGCTTGTTTGTGGTTCCTCTTCAGACTTTTTTTTTGACAGATATTACGTTCAAGAACATTTCTCACTCTAAATGACATGGTGAAAAATTTAAATGCGGTTGATGAAAAATTCGACCCACTTCTACTACTTGTCTTAACCAGTCAACGGATCGGGAAGCAATAGCAGTTCAAGTTAAAACTCTCTGCCCCACATTATAGTTATAAAAAGCTGCAGATTCAAACTATTTTTACACTGTTCCTACAGTTTATAGTACATCTAAGGTGATGCAGAGAAACTGTCCAGGTGACTCGCATACAGTAAGGCAGTGCTGCCCCTCCACCACCTGTTGCTGCACAGCTGGTTGAAAGAAGTCTCCTCCTCATTACTCTCTGAAGAGACAAATGTGACTGTTTGAAAATATTTCCACTTGCAAAAGAAAGAAATGCTTTAGAAATGGAAACGATGCGGGTCATTTAGCACCTCATAGCAGTTTAATGTACGCATGTTACTCTCCAAAAAAGCAAAACCCTAAAAATAACAATTTTCTTGCACAAAAGGACTTGAAAACAAAATTACATTTGTATTCTGTAGATGTGCTATAGGTCATGTATTGTATTTGCAAAGGTTTGAAATGATGTTGTTTTGTGGTAATGGACCCAATATCCATGCAAAACAGCAGAAGGAACATTTCTTTAACCCACAACTGAACCTTTGCTGTATGCTTGTGGTGTTTTGTGCTTTTAAGTCAGTTTATTTGTAAAAGGGCCGCATAATATGGCCAATAAAACTCCTCCAATATAACATTTTAGAAATAGTTGCTTGACATAACAACACACATAAAACCCAGAACATCTGTCAGTGACAAATGTTATACTCCCAAACTGTAAAGTATATTTAAATATAGGAAATATCATACCATTGACATTTTATATGATTATATTGCACTATATATAGATATATATAGATGTCCACCCCTAGTTTTTACTCTGCATCATCCTAATTTCTCCCCTGTCACTAAAACAACTCAAATGTTCCACATTTCTCCCTATTTTCGCTCCTGGTTTGCTGCCCATATCCAACACTTTCCCTGCCCGTTTCAAACATAACACATCCCTCCCTGTGCAGTGTTTTTATATTTATTTTTTCTTTGCCTTGAGAGAAAGATGTAACAGACACCAGGTGCTTTCAGTAGCAGAATATTGAAGCTTTCAAGAGCTAGCCAAAATGAATCGCTGCGAGGAAGAGCCACTCGGAAACAAGAGCGAGAAAAGACTCTGCTGTGTGGTATGTTACATGTTTTTTTTTGGGGCTTTTTTCACAATTCCTCTTTTCCCATAAATCCCAATCTCCTCCTCGCTCCTTAATGTGTATGTGCTAAACAGGAGCTAATGGGTTCCTTATGAGAAGTAATTGTGTAGCTCCAGCAGAAGTGTAGTAGAAGCTTTGGTCTTGTGGCTGATGTGATTAGATCTGCTTGAATCCCCTAAGGGGCTTGATGAGATAAATGTCAATAGCGGCTCACCTCACCGTTTAAGGTCACCGATTGAAACATGTGTAATTCTCACAGAGAAACTAGCTCTCCAAGTTCTACATCTGAATGAATTGTGGTGGTAAATGTTGGCATAGATCACAAGGTTCCTGCCAAAAGTTGTGGTCGGGGTAAGCGTAGCGTAGCTGTGCCAGGGTTAGACGCTCAGTTCTTGGCAGACAAAATGGCATCTGCTATTTGGCTGTTTGGGTAACCGAGAACTCACCGAGACAAAACGTTACCGTTTATATCTTTAGAGATATAAAGTTTTTGGCATTTTTTTTGTGAATGTGGTTTAAAATACAGCTTTTGCAACCATATTGGTTTTGCACATGTCTCAGGGGAAAAGGCACAAAGTAGGTAATATTAAAAAGTCTTGTTTTTTGATAACCTTCTCTGTGAAAAAAAATTGTTATAGTCTGATCCACGTCTTCACAACTTTTTGACGTGTCTCAGGTAAGGGTTATGGAAACTTTTTGAAGCAGTTTCCGACCTTTTCCTTCCTTGATTCTTAAAAAAACATTCCTAAGCTTTTCTTTGGGTGTCCTCCGTCAGGGTCTGAAAAGGCCACATGATGATGGATTGTTTTCCATAGTCTGCCTTTGTCTGACCTGGTAGGTTAATACTGCAGCGATAAACATTAGGCCCCTCATCAGCCAGGCGTTTTCCAGTTGGAATGTGTTTAAAGTTTCACAGCAGCTTTCCCTATACATATTTTCACCAGCTTTAACGAGATGCTACTCATCCTAAAGACAAAGACCAAAATTCTAAAGTTAAGTCATCCTGGGGAAACAGTGGGTAGAATAGCTTGGAAAAGCTGTATCTGTGGGTCAGTGATTAATTTCTTCATTTAGAATCAATTGGATAAATCAGAGCTTTGCTCTAAAATTGCTTAAAGGTCAAATAGAAAGGAGTGCGTCTAGAGCAGTTTTATGGTGTGTTATTAGGGGTGTAAATAATAATCGTTTTGTATCGATGCATCGATCCAACAGCCGACGATCCGATGCATCGACACGTCCGCAAATGTTTTTTTTTTCCTCCGGTCTATTTTTATTAATTTGCTCCTGGACGTAATTCTCCCTCCCGTGCTGCGGTGGCGCTAAAGCTATTTTGCGCTCCTACCTCGCTTCCTGGTTATACTCTTACAGCAGTTTGTTGCAGTGAGCTCGACACAGACATTTTTGATTTATGCTCAATATTGAAGCGTTGTCTGTGCTACACACTGTGGGTCTAGATACGGCCGAGGCAGGGAGGAAGTGGGGGCGAGTTTAGTCCGAGGACAGAGGGACATGAGGGCCAAAAAGAGCGGAGATCCAGGTGGAAAAAGGTTCCCAGTGTTCTGGCGCACCTCGCTCTTCTAGGTGGTCAAACTTCATGAGTTGTTTTCAGCAATTTCGGTCATAAAAACAAAACAAGCCAGCCTCCTGTCTGCGGCACTGTCTGCGGTCAGCTACAATTTGGGAGAGGTGCAGCGAAGCGTCTGCGGAGGGGGCGGGGACATCTGGAGCAGAGGTATTGCATTGCACTCATTGCATTGATTTTGTGCAGTATTTTCTGATGCAAAGCCTTTCAGAATCTATAACGCAGGGGTATTATTTTATTTAGTGAATGAGGTTTTAATAGGAATAGGAGTACAACTTTTCTACTTCTATCATTTGCTGTTGTTTCTCAAAAAAACAATGCATAGCGATATTACAGCTTTCATTGATTTATTTCAAATTTTAAACATTGTCTAGCCTGTAAGGTTAAAAAATAAAATAAAAATATGAACCAATTAATCGAATAGAATCGTATCGTGGTGTATTCTTGAGTATCGAATATAATCGAATCGTTGGGTCAGGAAATCGATACAGAATCGAATTGCCATGAAGGGTGTGACTTACACCCCTGTGTGTTGTTGTAGATTGTCCTTTCTTTTCTCTATGTGGCTGGTCTAAATCGTGCTAAATATGCCAGTAGTAATAAAAATTGAAAGAATTTTACAGTATGCTGGGCGCCTCTAGTGATCCCCGGCTGTACTCAAACGTTTTCTCGCAGCATAAGTTGGATTCAATAAACCAAAACTTGCAACGGCTTGTTTTCTCTGTTGTACAGCTTAATAAAGTGCTTGATGGCAATAAAGCTGATTCAAAGCATTGTATATATTTTAATGAAATATTTTATTTCATAAAGCAATAAACCCTAGCTAGTTGCACAGTTTAGTATAGCCACAGCTCCAGACGGATTCCCGTATCATTATGGTCCGGGCTCCAGAACAACAAGAACCGCGATGGTTAACACTGGAGATTTGGTTTACAGAAAGGGGTGGAGCTACAACGCCTTTGGTAAAATAAAGATGCATCTCGCACGTATGTTGAAGTTCTATTTTGTTTTTTTTAAATTATCAATAATGCTCTTTGAACGTCAGAATATCTTAAATGACAAGCTGTGTGAACTGGGGGCTGAACTTCAGCAGAGACCGCGAAGCCTTAAGGTTTCCCAGCCAATGTTTTTACTGTTTGTCCTTTTAAACTCTGTCTGCCATAAACTTGTCAGGTTTGGATCTGTTATGGCTGCTTGGAAGTTTTCAAATTCTAGGTATTCATTGTTTTCTCTGGGGAATAAACAGAAACTCCAGCTGCTTATTAAAGCTAACTCAAAATTAGGATGAAATTGTCAGCATGATGATTTTGTCTGTTTTTAAAGTCAAAGCAAACTTTTTTCTACAGCTACTGCTTCATCCTAACAAAGCGTGACACGAGCCCCGATTCTCATATAATCAATTAATGACCGCTTAATAATAATTTCTATTCTGATCATTTTAGCCCTTGATGTGAAATTGGAATCAGTTTAAATCCACAGTTGATGCTTCTCAGGTTTGGTGAATAACGCCGAATTGGCCTTCAAGTGACTCATAGCGGCAGCTCTTTGACTGTTCGGTTTAAGGCCAAATTATGCTCTTGACGCATAGCCTCTGCAACCGTCAAACCTGTCTCTGTATGCTACCACACCGCCCAGGCAGAGCTTTTGCATCCTTCGTTGCGCACCACAAAAAAATCCTGACTACCAGTCAGACAGTCGCAAACCCACGCAGACCTCAAGTGGAAGAGCGCAGACAAAAAGCAGCTGTGATTGGTCCTTGGTATGCCTTTCCGGTTGTCTGTGTGGCCATCCTTTTCAATTCGGTGCCGGTGTGCGCCATTTTTAGAAACCCGAGGAACAACTACAATGGATAACTATGTCTTTTTGCCAACTCCATGAACAGGATCTGTTTCTCTTCCATGTCTAGCAACTCTAGGTCCATCTCTGTGACTGTGATATCTTGCAGATGCGCCATTGTTGTTTTGGAAGATAAACACTCCCACCGGCGCCACCAAAGTTCTCGTGACCATCCGCTGAAGTTCAGTTTGATGTGTTACTTGCATTCAAACCAGTTGGCTCATGGAGCCAAACATGGAGCTCACCACTTTAACCAGTGACTCCCTTTAAAAACTGATTGAAATGCTGTTTCTCTTTTTCAAATATTAATGTATTTTATATAAATATGAGACTTATCATTCACCAAAACTACTGTAGGCTGTTTTAAAATATAAAATATCTAAAACATTAGCATCATTTATAAAAAAGTTAGTAAAAATAGTAGAAATTTACCATCTGTTTGCATCAGTTTAAAAGTTTTTGGCTAAAATCTTCTGAAGTTCAGAAATTTGTTTGTAAGGATATCTAAAATGTTTCTAACACAAAATCCAGAATTGGGAAAATAGCTTTCCATTTTTCAGCATGAGCCTTTTGAAGGGCAAAGAGTTGCTGGCAAGATATTATCTGGGATATGTTCTACTTTTTGAGGACCAAACTAGAAATTAAAACAAGCTTTTTACAACAAAAAAGGAATTTTTCGTATCTGTTTGAGTTCACCTTCAGCTTTGTCCCACTAAAAACCAAGCAGAGGAACAGACTGGATGTAGAGAACAGCCCGGGATCAACTGTTTCCTCACATCTGAGCTCATCAAAGTAGCTCAGGTGTCATGAATGTTAAAATGAAAGTAAAACAGATGGAGTGAGTGTGACTATATATTTTATTCCCAGTTCCTCAAGTTTAAATGTGATTATAAGGGAGTTACTCTGAGGAGCTGCGGTTTTATGAAGGCAGATTCATAGTATCATTTTATTTTTTATGTATATTGATTCCTTACTAACTTCCGGGCAACTTATTATGTTTTTTTTTTTTTCATTAGAGTTGGAAAGAATAACATATTGCCCAAAATATATATATTTCTCATATATATGCTCAAATAAAAAATATGAAATATAATACTTTGTATTTTATAATTAGTTATTGTATATTTCACTTTTGGCCAGTCCTCAATACGTTTGACTGAGAGGGGTAAGGCAACATGCCCAAAGGGGCACACAAGTCAAAACGCTTGGGAACCACTGCCATACACACTGGAAAAAAAACGAAATCTAGATAGGTCATTTTTTCTTAAAATAAGTGCAATGCAAATGCAAAGGAGGTAATGAGACATCTTGCCAATTGAACAAGACGATTTACACATAAAGTAAGGAAAAAAACAACTGCATTGTGTTATTTCAAGTGCATATTGTCTAATTATATTAATTTAAGAGTAAAAATACTCATTCCATTGGCAAACTGTCTCATTTACCTACTTAAATTAAGAGTAAATACACTTAATTCAAGAAATTTTGACTTATTTCTACATCTTTTTCCAGTGCAGAAGGGGTGAGAGAGCTGCAGCTAGTGCACAGATTCATATATATGAGTAGAAGTAAGCTCCTTTCCATGCTTTAGTAAGAGTAAAGGTTTTCCACAGTGGACTCTGGACAAGCAAGCCTTTTAGGTTATAAAAACAGTGAAACTTTGGAGTAAAATGATTATTTATTTTCTGGCAAAATTGTTCTGCCCTAATCATGATAAAAAACAAAAAAAAACAGAAGAATATCAGCATTGGCTTTATTGGCCCAGATTGTGTGCAGAAAAAAGTCAAACTAACCTGTTTTTAATGTTCTTTCAGTTTACAAACTTTTTTCCAGCTTTTTTTTTTACATTACACTGTCACATGTACAGAGCAACTTTCTGTATAAACTTGACATAAAACAGAATAAGAGTTAAAAGCAACGCCATGAATTGGACATATGGCCAAATAAAAAATAAAAAAATGGTTTATTTGTGCAATGCCAGTTTACAAGACACTTTAAAAATAGAAAGGTTGGTGAAATTATCCAAAAATATTAGTTAAAAAGTTTCCAAGCAGCTTAGATGACGTTGTTGACTTACAGAGTTTGTAACAAAAGATATTTGCTTCAATAATCTCTAATACCGAGCATGCATTAAAATTGTAATATTTGAAAAATGTTCATTACTGTAAATTTATAAGCATATTTTGACGTATTTTGCACCACTATTCTCTTTGTCGGTAAAGAGTCATTCTTTTTCATCTAACAAGGTTTTAATTTAGGAACAGATTAGAAAAAAATCAAGTTTGTCCTGTGAAAACTTTAAAACTAAAATGAGGGTAATAAATAAAGTATAGGGATTTTCAGCATTCTTCAAAGAGAAGTTGTTCCCCTGTTTTGGCTGTTGTACAGACTTGCCCTGGTTTGAGAAGGGCACTTAAAACGCTCTCAAAGACTCAGCTTCTGTCTGCCTTCTTGCTTGCTCTTTCAGTGTCTGTCTGTGGAGGCCCAGTGTAAGGGGCTGTGTGTGAACAGCTTACCGCTCCCCTCAACCTTCTCTTTTTTTTTTTTCCAGCCTTCATTCCTTAATTTCATTTTTCCTGGTATTTTCTGCGCTGCTGAAGTGCAGAAAAGGAAGACACAAGCCCGCTGATAGAGATTGGTTGTAGCTTAACAAGCCCCCATAGAAAGCTCCACCCATGTCATCCTGTTTGTGGAACAATTAGTCATGCGTTTGGGTATGACAGAAGTGCAATGCTGTGTTCCTAATACATTTCCTTCTTTGCTGTCATTTTTTTCCTATCTTTATTCTAATTAAAACATAACCATAAATCACATATTTCTCTGCTGGTTCTGACCTACAGAACCTTGCATGTTATAACCAGCCAACCAGAGCAAAGCATAACATTTAATTACCCGCCTCCTTTGGGTTTGGCCTCTTTTTGCGTATAAATTTGCAGGATATATTAGATGATGTGGAGCTGTCAGAGCCTGTAAACCTTTGAGTATGTAGAGACATGTCTCCTGCCTCTTTCCCTGTGGCTTGCCTTGGATCTGGTGATCTGCTGCGCTGTCCAAAGCTTAGCGCTATTTTTGTTTGGCCTCTGTGATTACACAAACCGAGAGCATCTATCTGTCTCTCTTCTCATTTTCTTGTCTTTGTATCATCAGGAGACAGATAAATGTAAAGGGATACTCATCAGATGATGTTCGCATGATGTTGGGTATATCACATGTTTATTGTGTGGGATTTTTTTAAATATAGTGTTGTTATGGCTTTTACTTTTTTCTTTCTTTACCAAATACTAGCACACAGTGCATTAAAGTAGTAGGAAGTAGCAATATTTATTTAGTGCCCATGTGCTCTGAGAAAGTTTCAAGTTCGATCCCCACACATTACCTCTGGGTCTCTGAGCAAGACCCTTACCCCCTGATTGCTCCCCTGGCGCTGCACAGTGGCAGCCCACTAATCCACATATATATATGTATGTGTGTGTGTGTGTGGTCTTGTTTTACGTACATTGTGAGGAAGGTATTTTGTAAAATATCCTATATGCGAGGACTTACAGGTACATATGGGGACATTCAACTGGTCCCTATATGGTAAACTTCTGTTATTTGATTTGGGGTTAGGTTTAGGACTAAGGTGTGAATTCAGTTTAGGTTAGGATTAGGCACATCTTGGTAATAGTTAGGCGTTAAGGGTAAGGGTCTGGGTTAGGCCATATAAAATGAATGCAAGTCAATGAAATGTCCCCATATGTCATGAAAACAAAGCTGCGTGTGTGTATATGTATGTGTGTATATATATGTATGTATGTATTTATATATATATATATATATATATATATATATATATATATATATATATATATATATATATATATATATATATATATATATATATATATATATTTAAAGTGACAGTTTTCTAGTAATATATATATATATATTAAGGATGGGACGATTTATGAAAACCGTCCGAACCGTGCGGTTCGACTGTCTCGGTTCGATTCGCGTGTGTTACGTTCGGTTCATGCGCTGCTCCTTTTTCTCATAGGGGAAGCGTTTACACTCCAGAGCAGAAGGTGGCGGTACTGCGACCAAAACCAACCACCAGTAGTAAACAAGAAGAAGAAGAAGCGAAGCAGCTTAGCTGGGTGTAGCAGGAAAAAAATCAGTTGCTGTGGAGAATTGACTGGCGAGTGGGAAAGAACAGGAGTTGGAAGACGCGCCAGCAGCACTTTATAGGTCTGCTGTATGGGACCACTTTGCATTTAGAGTGACCTACGATGACGGCGGAAAAAAAGTTGTGTATAAAAGTGCAACCGTGTGCAAGCATTGTGCAACACGTTTTGTTTATGCTAACAGCAACATGTCATGCTAACCCCGAAATCCCTCATACTCTGTCAGCGCTCCGCCCCGCTGCGCTCCAGACCGGCTGCACAAAGCAAAGCCTACAGCCTCCACTGTGGCTCCCGTCCGCTCCCTTCTGAGTCCCTTGGAGATGGTAGAGAGCATGCGCGAGATGATTAAATTCAAAGCAGAAAAACATACGGAAATGATCCAGGGTTTCCGTGGATCAATTAAAATAATTACAATCTATAATTTTTTGGGGGATTTTTTCATTAATTTCATAAATTTTTATGGGATTTCGGTGTAACAATCAACATATACCGAATCGAACCGAACCGAAAACCGTGACCACGAAACCGTGAATCGAACCGAACCGTGGATTTTGTGAATCGTTCCACCCCTAATATATATATATATATATATATTTAAAGTGACAGTTTTTTTGTAATATATATAATTCTAAAAAATCTGTCACTTTACGGAGCAGATATCAAACACTGTTACTTAGCCAACAAAAGTAGTGATTTGTCACAAGTTAAATGCTGATGTTCATGACAGCATGGAAAACCTGTCCTGGTAGGAGTCTCTACAGACCAGAAGTTTTCCTTCTGCTAACAGTGTTTTTATCCTCAGTAGTTAGCTGAAGTCTTCCTCTATCATATTTGCTCAGGTTGTATAAACCTATTATACTTTAGGTTTCATCATATTTCCATGCAGTGATTGATTTTTTTTTAATGATTTATAAACACATTCATTTACTGTAAAAGTCACATTTAATGAGAAGTGTTTCTACTGTACAGACGGTTTTCTGGAGAGCCAGAAAACAATGAGACACAGGCTACAGAAAGTGTATATTTCACTGTGAAAATGGAAAGTTGATAAGATTGTTATGGGAAATGCAGGTTGGTTAGATCAATGGCACAATGTGTATCGCCTATAAACTGTTTTTTATGAGCTGAACATAAAAAGCACTGGGTTTGATTTTTTAATAATGTCTGTGCTCTGGGGAGCAGCTGAACTCATCACAGCTTACAGAAAAAGACATTTCAGGATTCGAGATGAGTCACCGAAGCGGATTCAGTTTATTTAACATGAGATATGATTTTGAAACGCCTGCTTTTGGTTTTTAATGATAAAGCTATACGAAAATTAAATGTGGAAGACTCTTAATTTGCCTCACCTGGATTGCCTGCTGACGTGCCACATTTAAGTTCCAGCTATCAACGTCGGAACTGAAAACTAAGCCAATTATCTTTTTAAGATCCTTTTTTTGTTTAGATTCTAGCCTAGCTTCCCTCCTGCAAGCCAGCCGAGCTTTCACCCACATCTCCTCCCACACTCCCAGGCTATTCTTTCTCCCAATCATCCTCTGGCTTATTCCACTACCTGTGTCTGGATGAAGACTGCTCATCCTTGTCTTAGTTAATTGTCTGCGTTAATGTCCGTTCATAGCCTCATAGTCTTCTGCCGGGGTCTGAGCGCCAAAAAAATTATTTAACTAATGTCACTAAAACTTTTATGATTGTAAATATCTCTGTGTGAGTATCTCCAGATTGAATTAGCTTTCTAGTTAGTCATTATATAAAACAGTGGCAGGTCAGGTCATCAATAATTATTCCGTCAGGGCCAAGGTGAGGCTGGTGCTTATCTCCAGCTGGTCATAGCCAAAGCGGGGTAACACCCTGGATAGGCTGCCAGTCTTCAATTCAATTTATTCATAATTTATTGACCCCAAAGAGAAATTAAATTTTGCTTTAACTCAGAAATTTTTATTTTCATTTATGTTTTTATTATCCAGAGCACAAAACTTGTACTCCCCGGATGAGGATGTATGAGGATGTAATTTAAACAATTTAATCACTTGCTTTATGGTGTTTTTTAAAACGTATGGCGATCTGACCTTAAATAGTTTTTTGTACATGACTAAAGGGATACACACCCGTTGAGGTAGTTTAAAATTTATTTTTTATACAAAACTAAAGGGATAAACGTGTGTTTGTGATGCTAAGTCATACATAGCTCAAATACCAGCAGCTTTTTAAAGGACCTTTATCATATAATGCATTTTGGAAAAAGGTAGGAAACCTCAGGATGGTACCTATCAACGATGGTGGTGGAGTAAAGATCTATATTGTGTTACAGAAATGTTGAATAACTGCAGCAGTAAGCCTGGAATTGTTTAAGCCCCTGTTAGATTAAAATGTAAAGTAGTGTTTTAATTGTATGGCCCCATTACTACTTGACTGCAGTAGTAATAACATGCTGAGGAGGCTAAGCCAAATGTATCAGAAAGTCAAAATAACTAGACGTTTGTTGAATTGCTTCTGATAGGCAACAGTTCCGATGAACAGAATGTTTTTGTTTGTACAAAATCTATACCCAAGGCCAGAAAATATTTGACTATTAAGCAAAAAATGTTGTAACAAATTGATTTAACACATTTCCAGGGTCTTTTTTTGTCTTGTTTTTTAGCAACTATAATTGGAAGCAGTCCTCAGTAAAACGCAGGTCAGTGGGTTGAACTGGCGAGAAGTACACTTGAATTTGCAAAGAAAAAGAAGAAAAAATGTGTATAAAATTTTTTATATAAAGCAAATATCAAGAAGTTGTATAGTGATGGTTTGGAATTTTGTTTTTGCTCAGTAGAAGTGAAATGTAGCAGTGACCTCCGGATTGACAACATTTAAGGCTTTTCCACATTTGTATTGGGCGAACTGTGTCAGGCCTGGGTTCCCTTTAATTACGCATAGTTCTGAGTTTTATGTGAGTGCAGCAGGGAAATAATACTCAACAAGCACCAAAAGAAACAAATGTGCCTTTTTCTTTTTTCCTGTTGTGGCCAAACTGTGGAATGCTTCTGACTGTTTATGTTGAGTCTCCAGACCTCAAATCATCTAAACATGCTTTTCAATCACAGAAAAGGAAAACCATGTTTAGTTTTGTGACATTTGTACTTTATAATGACAAAAACGATCTTCTCATTGCTCAAAATAATACACAGGCATTGATATATCCCATTCCAGTATGAGCCAAACTTAATACTCCTGGTATCACAAGCCTAAATTACATTTACTAGAGAGGTAAGATACTTAAATACCCTAAAACATGGAACATTGTGTAAAGACATTGTGTACCTGTATAGGTTGAACTATGTTTAATTTTTTTCAAATGTTGTCATTAGATGGATGTAAGTACAAACAATACCTGTAGTTTCTTAAATGTCATGGTGTTCAGGGCCTTGTGTTGTGTTTTGTATTATTTTGCCACTCTTTGCTTCCTGACTAAGTTTGTTTCCTAGTTTTAAGATTCCTTGAGCTGTTTTGCATGGTTCATATTTCACATACTCTTCAGTTTAAGGCGATACATTTTTAAAAACTTTTTATCTTGATAGCAATAATTGACTATGCCTTAGGTGCTAAAATGACCTCCGGATGAACTGGGTTCTTATCTGATATCATCTGCTGGGCCAATGCTTATTGCAGCAAAAGGGAAATCCTACCACAGTTCTTTTGACAGTTCATGTTATGAAAAGATCCTCTTGATAAAAAGGAAACTCAATCTTTAACTACTCACTCATATCAGGCCGTTAGGATAGTCTAAAATATTTTTTTCGAGCCCGCTGTACCATTAAGCTGGGCATACGTAGTACTGTTTTTTGACGTTTTCGGGCCGATTCTCCAGTCGTGCAAGAATTTATCGATCGGGCCGACTTTAGGTCTCCTCGTGAGTTGTGTCGTCTACAGGGAGTAACGAGGGGCGATCAGCCTCTCACGACTACCTCCCGATCAGGAACCGTGAGGTCCGGAGAAAATCGAACATGTTTGAAATCTAGTCGGCCATCGTACGTTTGCATCATTGTGAGAACATGCATCGTGAGGTGTGAGCTTTTACACCCTGTGGTTTTGTTGTACAGTTTTAGCTGCAGCTGCGTGCAGCGATTGATAATATCTCACAGTGTACACACAGCTTTAGTTAAAGGAATAGTACACCCAAAACATGATTAGCCTTCATTTTCTACTCACCCCCATGCTGAACAACACTCTGGAGTACTTTTTTGATATCTCAAATGCATCTGGAGATCTGGGAGGCTTCTTGCTGTCTGCTGACATTCAAATAATGGAGGTCTATGGTGCCCGAGACAGAAAGGTCCATAAAAGTCCACTGGTTTGGTCTGCCGGCTTCCGTAGCGTCGTGAACGCGCCGGCGCGCGCTTTTAGGAAATCCTATACACTGCTGTTTATGCTCTAAAAACATTCTAAATGACTTCGTTTCGACAGGACACTTGGAATACATTGGACGAGCAGTATGGAGGAATATTGACACGTTTTTTGTGGACTGTTATGGACCTTTCTGTCTCGGGCACCATAGACCTCCATTATTTGAATGTCAGCAGACAGCAAGAAGCCTCCCAGATCTCCAGATGCATTTGAGATATGAAAAAAAGTACTCCAGAGTGTTGTTCAGCATGGGGGTGAGTAGAAAATGAAGGCTAATCATGTTTTGGGTGTACTATTCCTCTAAACGCTTTCTGTTTAATCATCTACTAGATGATTAAACTAGGGCTGCAACTAACGATTATTTTGAAAATCGATGAATCGGACGATTATTTTTTCGATTAATCGATGAATCGGACACAAAATATTTTTTTTATATTAACCTCTTTATTCCAAAATAAACATTTTAGACAGAACAAACAAGCACACAAGTACAGGTTTCTCATTAACTGTACTGGTGCTATATGAAAAATAAATGTTTGTGTTAAAACTATGCAAACTTACATGA
Organism: Cyprinodon tularosa; assembly: GCF_016077235.1. Classification (NCBI taxonomy): domain Eukaryota; kingdom Metazoa; phylum Chordata; class Actinopteri; order Cyprinodontiformes; family Cyprinodontidae; genus Cyprinodon; species Cyprinodon tularosa. The sequence continues at coordinate 26,541 of NW_024039654.1, forward strand.
GAAATGTAGCTGTACATCCACAAAATATAGGGTACTTTGTTTCATAAAGCGCAAAAAAAGACATTTTTGTTTTTAAAAGCCCCTAAGGGGTTCAAACAATAGGCCCCCCCATTTCAACAAATGAGTTTTTTTTAGACTAGAAGAGTTCTGCCTTTTAAGACAGGAAAGTATAGCAGTTAAAGTTGCTACTTAAGAAAATACTTAACCATAGAGATAAAAATAGCCCTGTGATTCAAATTATAAATTGTATTTGGAATAAAAATGAGAGAACTAGGGGTGTTAAAAAAACACATCCTCCAAAGACAGATATTTACATGGGAATGTGGCAGATAATTAATTGACATATTACTGATCTTGCTGGATTTTATTCTGCTTTACTTCCATAAATTGCAGGATCTTCTTTACTTTCTTTGCCAGAAGATTTAAACTTTAAAAGCCTTGCCCTCATAATTTGCAAATTAATTTATTTATAAAGAAAATATAAACGCTGCTTAAGCTAATTCAAATGAAATTAAAAGTAAAATAAGTAGCCAACCTTATCACTGTCTGTAACCTACTAACAAGCTAAGGAAAGCATCAGATGAGCTATCTGAGAAACTAACTTACGTTTCCCCACTTTAAAATTAAACAAACATGGTTACTCATCCTGCTGATCAGCTCTCTTCACTGCCATTGAAGGCTCCAACGTGTTTTCTTTTCAGGTGCTGCGTCATAACAGTGGTGCTTCCGTGCCATGTTCATTTGTTTTTTACAAAAGTTGCATGTTACGACTTTTTTCACTTTACAAAGCGCAGGCTATTTTAATTATTGTGATCAATTTGCGCCGTCAATCCCGGGGCATGCGCGCTTCATTTGCAGTCTGGACGCTGAGGGTAAACTCCTCACTAAAATCCTGCGGCTCGGACTGCAGCGCTGAGAGGGATTCCTGTGGGAGAGGGAGAAAGGCGTTTGGGATGGGGGAGGCGCCCCACGGCAGCAGCTGCCGCTGGAGGACAAGAGTAGGAACGATACATGCTTTCACGTAAGAGTCACCAAAAGCCGCCAGTGACACCGTAAAAAGTCGCCAGATTTGTCGCTAGTCGCTTTTAAAAAAAATAGTCGCTGGAGGGGTCTGAAAAGTCGCTGAGTTGGCAACACTGCAACTGCGGCGCTGACTCGCTCCGCCATATTTTTTTTTCTTCCCCGGGATGACGGCGGCGGCGGATGACGCATTAATCGCGCGACACAACTAATCGATGATTAAATTCGTTGCCAACGCTTTTAAACGTCGATTTTTATCGATTTTATCGATTCGTTGTTGCAGCCCTAGATTAAACAGAAAGCGTATCGCAAAGATTAGGGCAGAGCAAGAGCTCTGTGATTTTTATATGTCAGGGGAACCCCCCCCTCTGTTGGGATTGCATCCCAAATCTATTGACTGGAATCGTAATGTGACAAACGCTTAGCGTCAAAGAGTCACATCAGGAGCACGGAAAGAAGCAAATCAGGAAAAATTGAAATGCTTTGTCCATCTTTGGTAAAATGGGCAGAAGAAAACAATAAAAGGAAGATGTTGTTTTACACGTAAATGTTTTTTGCTTTTAAAATAATTATGGGGAATATATTTTAGTACTTTACAAAAGCATTTAATGTTCTTTGAAAGTTAGCTAACAGTTTATATGGCTAATAGTCTGTTGAATAATTAGGATCCGTTCATGGAAAAGGCGTAATTTGGAAGTTAAAGAAGGATTTGATTATAATAAACTTTAGGGAACTGTACCAGTTTAGATCCTTCAAGCGAAGCTTGTTACTGTGGTAGATTGACCACATGCGTTGGTGGGTGGTGTCTTAAAGTTTCAATCATAAAATCCAATCAGATGTTTCACAAAGAGATAAGATGGAAAAACAACAGAGTGGAGAGAAGACTGGTTCTTATCTCCTGTGGAACAGCTTTGAGTGCAGATCAATTCACAACTTTGCGCTTTTCCAATAGTCCCAGCATGGATCTGACAGCAAACAGCAGATGATAATTGTCTACTGTGAGGCAGACGCTGCTGACGCTGAGTTCAGGTTATCTCCGGGTTACATTCTTACATTCAAGTGGAGCATATTGGATAACAGGTGATGCAAAGAGGAACAGACGGACGTGGAGTCGGCAGATTTGTCATTTAGATTCAGGGTAGTTTTTTTTTTAAATGTTTAAATGTCTTTATTAATGCTCACAAAGATTGATTTAAGTGTTACTGCTTCTCTGCCCCAAGCTGTTTTTTCTGTAAGCCAGACATGGAGATACACGTCTAATGGTCTTGAATGGAAGTTAATTATGCAGCTGATTTTATTTTCATTTCATTTATTTTTTGCTATCTAAAATATTAGAAGATTTTCTAGAATATAAGATAACGGTACAACAAAGCTAACGTAATTTAAATGTATTTATTTGTTCCCTCTGTAGTCTCAAAAGTTTTGTAAGCGACTTTTTTTTTTCTTTTATAAAATTAGCCTTAGAAGTGTTTTTAATCTCAATGATCTGCTTGTTTTGCCTGTGACTATAAAGTTCGGTATGCAGCCTCTTTCTGATGAACATAATTCTGTTTGATTCTATGGCATCGTCTGCAAATACAGGGCTGTTGAAAACAGAGGGAAGCGTTTTTGTTTTGTGAGGATTTATAGTTGTTTACTCATATAAAACAAGCAACCAACTCAACAGCCGCAACAACTTAAACAGGCGAGGTGATTTATGTCCCTTCGCTTTCCCGTCTCTTCTCCCATATGCTGTTAGTCGGCTGTGGTTTTTGTGTTTTGTCCATGTTCTTGTTTCTCAGAATAAAACAGAAATTTCAGCCTCTTTGTAATTGGGGCGTTTGTTTTAACTCTGTTCATTCATGTAGATTTGCAGAAGGAAACAAATGGAGGCACAGAAAGGCGACGTCTGAGCCCGACGCTTCGCTCAGCCAGGTCCCTCCCTCGTCCCACTTGTTTACAGTTTTGCTGCTCGTAAAATGGTTGAAACTGTCACTCAGAATCAAGAGGCTGCTTTCATATGCAGTGGATCAGATTGCCTCTTTGAAATACAGTCGTCACGTTTGACAGACGTGCTGCTAAATGTTACTTTTTTTTTAATCATCTCTTTGTTCTGCCTTAAATGATATTTTTCTACCCTGCTAAAGGAACCGGGAAAGTTTTTCTGTGTTAATCTACAGTCCCACAGATTTATTTTTCTCTCACACAGAGAAGATAATCTACAAACGTTTTTTTGTTTAAGTCTCTCTGAACTGTTAGTTTAGTCAAACTCTTGCCAGTCATTTCAGAGGACATAACTGTCTGTTCTCTTCTGGACTTTAGCTGCCATAACCGTATTGTTTCATGGATATGCGGCTCTCAGATCGATTCTGTCTTCTCACCAGCAGCAAGCTGTGTACGCATTGCTGAACTGCTGCGTCATAGTTGCCTGTGTGTGTTCATACTGCTGACCCTTCTTTTGGGGCCCTGCTATCGTCCCTCTACTGCCTGCGCAGGCTTTTAACAGAGCAAGGCTTTTCTCAATCCATAGCTGAAATGATTCAAGTAATAAAGAGATCAGAAAGGAACCAATAGAAACTGAAACTTTGCTATATCTACTGAAATAAAGACAGTTGTAATGAAAACCAATTATTGTCTCTAATACTCACTTGCTGCAGATGAATCAGTCGATCTAGTTAAATGCAGATTTGCAGGCATTAGCTGCCCATTCCTATTTTAAACTTTAAAATTTAATTTGATTTGTTATTGAAGCCCTCTTTGGATTTAGTTTTACCATATTTGGGCAAGTGACCAATTTCGGTAATTAAATTAATCTTGATTTTTGCCATGGAAATACTCTTTTTTTTTATGTTACAAAGGGGATAAGGTCTTGCTCTTTCCTTCAATAACACACCTGACTTGAAATTTTGAACATCAAAGTATTTCACTGATAGCCCTATAAAGAGTTCAGCACTATAACACAAGACAGAGTCTGATGATGTTATTTATGTAAAAAGAGCTTTTACTTTATTTCATGTTTATGAGCCGAAAACAGTGATGTGTTTAATGAATAGGGGAAAAAAGGTCTTATCAGTATTGGATGTAATGATTATCGATCAGAACTAATTTTAGAAACACCAACCTATTTCAGTATCGGGATGATTGATTGATGGCATTGCGTAAAATGCAACATCTCTTTGTCATGAGCTTATCAGTGCCGTCATTTCACAGCTCTATTCTCATTATTTGGTAAACAAACGATGGAGAGATTATTCCAGTTGCTGTTAAAGAACTCTCCACATGATCTTAAATATTGTCTTTTTTTTTTTTTGCTCTAAAAGATGTATTTTTTCTTAAACTGTACAGTTTATGATTTAAAATGTAATTATAGATAGAAGTCATGGAACTACACCTCCTGTGTGTCTCTTAGCTAACCATTTTATTTACTAACTAATAAAAAACACAGATTTTCTCAGTTGTTTCTTTTTTATAACTGTATTAAATACAGCTTTAGTCTGTTTATGGATGCTCTATGCAAACAATTTGGCAACAATCGCTGCGCTTTCAAATTAAAGTAAGGATATCTGCAAAGCAGAAGATGCTTAAATTACTGTACTTTAATTTGCATCTTTCCTTTTTGTTGGACGTCAAAATGATAGCAGATATTTTTGCAGCTGTTTAACAGACGCCTGTTAGATATAACATCAAACCTTTAACATCAAGTTAAATTAATTAAACTAAATAATGTTTTTCCGTCTTCAAGCGACTTGAGGCATAACATCATTTTGTATTTGTTTATTAAGTACCTGTGAATCCGAATCTCTAACAGTACAAATTATTGTCCAGCTCCTTTATCGTAATTTAAAGGATTTTTTTGTCCTTTTTAAAGAAAATTATGTAAAAAGAAGCAATGATTTTACACCATCTAATGTAAATTTATTTTAGTTGCTTGATCCAATAATAACTGATTTTGGAAAAACATTTATTCGTTGCTAATTTCATCCTTTTTATGTCATTCATTTTAATCTTTATGCATTTTTATTTGGTATTTATTTTTCATTTCCTACGTAGTTTTATTTATTTTTTTAAATCCACCTGCAGCTTAGCAGCCAGAACCTTCTGTTTAAATCACTGCATTTAAACTAGAGAACAAAATAAACATAATAATTCCGTGTTCCTTCCACCATTGATGATTGAAGACTAAATCGTTTAATCAGGTAGCCACAGACTCTCCACTCAGGAAGGTTTGAATTCTCTTCTTGTTGTTTGAAACAAATTTTAATAGAAGGTCAGAATGTTCTGTGAACCTCCATCCATTTCTGATTTTGATCCTGACACTCTGCGATGGTTTTTCTGTGCCGGTGGTTCTGGGAAGCGAAGGCGGATGCGCTGTAATGATTATTGGCGTCTCCGTTCTCGCTGAAGTTCAGCTGTGTTTTTATGTACGGGATGTGCCGGAGCGGGGAGCTCGTTGAGAGGAAAGTAGAACGCAAGCGATGAAGGGATGGAGCGAGAGATGAGTCATTTTCTCTGTCAGACACTGTTGTTTTCCACTAAGCCCTGTTATTTTCACTTGTAAGTGAATGCCAGGTAGTGGGTGGAAAAAGCTCCCCTCTTTTTTTTTATTTTTTTGTTTTCAGATTTTGTGTAATTTTATAATGGGGCAGACTGTGGTTGAAGCTTTTCCATAGAAATGTCCCAATGTAACCTCGGACTCACTCTTTATATAGATCTGATCTGACGTCTGTTCTGTCTAAAATGTTTATTTTGGAATAAAGAGGTTAATCTAAAATTTTTTTTTTGTCCGATTCATCGATTAATCGAAAAAATAATCGGCCGATTCATCGATTTTTAAAATAATCGTTAGTTGCAGCCCTACATGAAACCTTAAAAAAAAACATAATTTACTCGTACACTTAAGGCAGCAGAGCTAACATCTCCATCCATTTTTGTTTTAAAAGTGAATCAACCAACAGAAAGTAATGTGATTTACTTTTCTGAGTTCAGTTAATATTAGATCAAAAGTTTAGGATGCGTGAATAGAGATAATATTGTATTTCCTTTATGTTTTATTGGGCTCAAGACTACCTTTATTATGGAAGCACATGTTTTAATCCTTAAAGTGTTATAAAGCAAAGGAAAATAATTTGAATCTTGAAAAAAAAGAAGGATTGATGCCTGATAATTATAATTATTTGTTAATCTGACTGCAGATTTACATTGATCGTAGGTCTTGTACCACAAGACTTTTAAAACCGAACCTTCAAAAACATCGAATGGTAAAAAGAAAAGAAATGCCACCTCTCAGTTTAAAGTCGTAGGGAAATCTTATTTAAATGTCAAATGATTCTGGCTTAAACATGTATATAAATTTACTCTTTATCAGACCATATTGTCCCAAAAGTTAGAACATTTCTATTTAAAAAAAAAAAAATCCTGTCCGAAAATCTTTTTTTTTTTTGTTATCTTATGCAGGCCAGTTAGTCATATTGTACAGCTTGTACAGCTAAATTCGGCCAATCAGATATCAATGGTCATCTGTCAATCAATTTTTTTTCTTGATTGATATGTTGAGGCTAATATACGCAACTGTTGAAATAAGAAATACGGATCATTTCCTTTCCCATTGAGTTCCATCCCAGTGTTCACTGGGATGGAGGTCTGTGTCTTCGGCAGGCGTAGAGCTAACAGAACTGGCATCGTTGCGAGGCAACATGTACAACTGCAAGCCTTCTACACCAAACCAAGCTTCTGGCGTCCTCTTCCACAACATCTTCGTCCCCGCTTTCCTCCTCTAAATAAAAAACGTATGACGGAGGAGACTCATCCACGACCTCCGACACAAAACTCTCCTCCTCTTGCATGTTTCCGCTGTCCATAGCGTTCCTTGATAGTGTCGTTTCTAAGTCACCAATTTAGTGCCACTTGGTCCCAATGGAATTTCCCATTGGGAACCTACTAGCACTAAGCTGCTAACTGGTTAGCAAGATGCTTCCAACAAACCGACCGCAACCAAGCTTGCTTGTGAACCTTTCCACCACAACAATCCCGCCCTCTTGACAAACGACCAATCACATTCACTTTATTCACTCGTGTAAAGTCGTGCACCGCTCGAGAGAATTCGGAAATGCAACGGTTGGAACAGCCGTTTCTCTACGACTTTAACAGTTTTGTAATTTATGGTTAATTTCTTCCTATCAGTAGTATTTCCTTTTACAGTCTTTAGTAGAAATAGAACCACTAGTATTCCCAGTTCAGGTATCTCCAACCTTGGTCTTTTCATGTATGAATTATGGAGAAACTCCCGGTCTGATACTCTTGACATTCTCTGGTGTTTATGGTTGAAAGTGGCTGATGTCTAAAGTTAGATTGGAGGGAGTTCTTCCAGGAGCCGTTTGGCTGTGGGTTGAGGTGGCTGTGAGCGCTTCTTCTTACAGGGAGTCACTGCCTGCCTGGCTGCTTCTTTTCTGTGCTGATTGTGAGCCAACATTCTCTAAGGAAGCCTTCATAGGGAGCTGATTTTTTTTTTCTCCATATAAATACACACTTCTGATAAGAAGGTATAATCATCGGGATTATGTAAAGAAGTTTGTGGCTAGATCATCAGGTTTTTGGCATGTACTGTGTTTACTGTAGTTAACCTGGCAAACTTCTATTGTATTTTGCCTGTTGATATCCATGAAAGTGGAAAGTAGTTGGCTTTTTTTTATGTTGTTTTAGTTTTTTCATAATAGTTCTACTTGTATTTAGTTTATTTTGCAAACCCAACTCCTTATGTTGCATCATTAGTTTCTATTTCTCAAACTTTATATTTGTTTAGTAGCACCAATTATGTGAAAATATTTCAAAGTAACTTTTTGAATTCTAATAGATGCCAGAATAAATTGTCTTTTGCAGAGGGAGGATACGGCACATCTGATTGTTTATGAGGCATTTGGTTGTGACCTTTAAAAAGCTGCGTGTTGCTGCAGCCATTTTCTTTCTCAGTGTCCTTTCATTGCAGGACATTTGCGGCAAGAAACGTGTCCAGCATACATTCATGTTAATAGCATTCTGCGCTTTTTGATGTGCTAAGCTTCAACAAGCTCATTTAGAGCTGAAAACATGACAAACACGCACTTTTTTGTGAAATGTGGATCCTTGAAGGCTCATAAATGTGAGCCAGTTTGAAATGAGCTGTCAGTCAATAGTCAAAGAGTCTCACAATATTTGAAAAGAACTATGCCGAAATAATGCATTTAGAGAAGGAATATAGAAGCTTATAGTTGCCACCAAATTGTTAAACACGATGAGGCAGCAGTTTAACTGTGTCCTGATGTAACCAGAAATCAGCAGTAGGTTGTCTGGACTCGGTGAAGGACAGATGCATCTAGTAAAACTGTGTCATCCTCTAACTTGACCTGTTACTTTTGTTCGTTGTTTGATCTTGTTTGGATCGAAACATCCATTTTTAATGTTGTTTTGTTTACATCTCAAGCTTGTTGTGGCGAGTCTGAAAGTTAAACTTGACTCTCACTAACTCACATGCGCCTCAGTCTCCAGTTTCTGCAGCACAAAGATCAAGTTTCTTCTTACAAATTTAGACAACTATAGCCACCAACTCTTGTCAGTATTTTTCTTTAGCTTGTTTTATGTTTATTTGTCATTGAATACAGATAAATGACTTATATTATGTATCGTTTTATTGTTATCTACCAAACAAAATAACTATTGATTGATTGACGGTCATGACAGTCAGAAGTGATATTTTGAGGAACAGCCACTGGTGTTATCTCAAAAACATCTGCCCTCCTCTCTGTTGGTAAGAGGCCCTTCTCATTCAGTGCCAGGTCCTTCTCCTTTTGAAGTCTTCTTTTATGAGCTTGCCAAGCTACACCAGGGGATGTGAAAGACAGCGTCTTAAAGAGCAGACCAAAGGTCCTTCACTTCATCATATTCTGAAGCACAAAATAAAACTTTAAGGAAAAAAGTTTTTTTGAATTCTTTTAAAAATTATTGTGTATAAATGCTTTTTTTCATTGATTTGCATGCTTATAGCCCAAGGCACTTTCACCTTTTCTCTGGTTACAACCTGAAACTTGGATGTAATTTGATTAGGATTTTTAAGTAAAGCTTTATGTGGTCCTGTTTCCATATTTCCCAAAGCCATGATGAAGGCAAAGCCACAGTGTAGAAGCTAGCGTGGTCATTTATTAGATTCGATTCAATTCAGTTTATTTACATCGGGCCAATTCACAACACCTGTCATCTCAAGGCACTTTAAAGTTCAACCACATCATACAGTCGAATTGATTCAAAGTTTTCTATCTAAGGAAAACCAGTTGATTGCATTGACTCATTGACTCAAAGGCAATCCCTCACACTAAGCATGCTTGTAGCGACAGTGGAGAGGAAAAACTCCCTTTTAACAGGAAGAAACCTCCAGCAGAACCAGGCTCAGTGTGAGCGGCCATCTGCCGAGGCCGACTGGGGTTCAAGGAGACAGAAGCAGAGATACAAAAAGGCAACTGTAAAAGGCGGCCCCATCCAGGAAACACACAGCCAGGCAGACGAGCTCCGAGCCAACTCCCATGTCAGAGGATGAAGAGAGCACATCCAGCAAGTCACAGTCAGGGAAACAGGACTACACTGAAATACAGGCCAATAAGGAAGAAACGAGGTAAAGCTATTAGGAGACAAAGCAGAGAGAGCATAACGTTAGAGATCGAACTATCAAATTCTGCAGAATGGGAGAATAGAGATAGAATGAAGCAGAATGATGAAATTGGAGATGATATGTAGAGTAAGGGGCTGGTTATACTATCGCTGCAGTGTGTCGCAGGTATGATGCAGATGTTTTTGATTTATGCACAACATTGAAGCACTATCTCATTCCACACCACAACGCAAGAGGGACAATCACAAACTATCTGTGGGTCTAGATACGGCCGAGGTAGTGAGGAGGTGGAAAAAATGCAAGGGGCAAGTTTGTGCGATTACGGAGGGACATGAGAGTGAAAAAGAGCGGTGATCCAGGTGGGAAAAGGGTCCCTACGTTCTAGCGCACCTCGATGGTCCATCTACACTAGTCATTTTCCACAGTGGTGGTCATGCGAACAAAACAACACACAGCTCTGGTTGTGTAAAACCTACAAATTCTGTACAAATATCTCCTAAAGCTAGAAGGTCTTATCTTTCAAATGATATATATCACAATCGTGTGGGTTTTATATTATTATTTTACTGGCCAATGGCATTTTTTTTGGTATGCAATATGTTTGTGCACATGCTATAAAAAAGTGGGTGGTAAGGGGGTAAGCCATCGCTACCTACTGGTGTGCTCGTATTGACAATAAGCCAAGAGTACGACAATTTATTATTAGTTTTTATAATATTTATAATGTGCAATCCACCTCTGTTTAAAGTCACTTTTCAAAGATTATTCTAAAGAGAACTTAAATGTCTACGAATTCTAAAACTTTGTCTTGTTTCCTTCCTTTTCATAAGAGCACAGCAGTTTGTTGTTTCCCACATTAAAATGCATCAAATGTTTTTGACTGTAAAGAAATAAAATGGACTAAAATCTGTTTGCAAGCACCATTCTTTTTTCTGTTTGACTAAAGGCTTGGCTTCTGTTTCCAACCTATATAAACATCTTTTATCAAATGCGCTTTGGAGTCCTGTGTTCTTTAACTGTGAAATTGTGTCGTTGAGGCAGTGTATTGATTTACACCTGCATACTTGGCAGCAGGGGAGGATCTAGGATTCTAGGAGATCAGGGGCTTAGCCCCGAGGGTGAAGATGAGAGAGTAGACTTTCTTCTAAATCCCGTTCTAATGTAAAATATGACAGATTACTGGATTAAAGAAATTTCTACTATACTACATGCTATCACACATAACAATCCCCCCTCCATTACATGGGAAGAAATGAATTCACCTTCAAGTCTTTAACTGTGTTTATCCCTCTCTTCATCAACAACTAATTCTGTGGATTTGGTCACATTTGATCATTATTTGCCAAAGTTATCAGAGGGAAATAATATATTTTAGCCGCCTGATATAATCTGTTTCCCCATAACATTGGAAAAAAATAAACAAATCCTTTGAAACTGTCATTATTTTTCATATATTATGTTTAAAACATTTATTATTTTATATTTTAAAATCCAAAATAGTTGTTGGTTTGATTATCTTTATTTAATGTATTTTAATTCTTAATTCCAAATGTCTGCAGTAGCATTGCTCCAGACATTTTGAATTGAGAAACATCTTCAAACTTGGAAAACAATGTCCAGTGGTTTTGGTTTGAACTTTTTTTTTGGAATATATGTGAATTGTTAGATAAACATTTAAACAGAAAATATATTTCATAAAGATCATCAAAGGGGGGACTGATTATATCAGGTGGCTAAAATATACAATTCCTCTCTCATAACTTTGGCAAATAATTATCAAATGTCACCAAATCCAGAGGAATATGAATAAATGAATAAACACAGATAAAGTCCTGCAGGTAAATTAATTTCTTCCATGTTATGGAGGAGGAGCAGATTATTTCAGGCAGCTGAAACATCAAGTCTCTCCTCCTCCCATATCTTTGGGAAGTAAAAAGCATCTGTTTCCAGATTCTCAAAAATCGTTTGTGTGATATCATGCAGTATACTAGGAATGTCCTTAATCCAGTAATCTGTCATATTTTACATTAGAACGGGATAAATCAGAAAGTCTACACTCTCATCTTTTCAGGAATATTTGTGTCCTGCTATCAGCCAGTTTCCGTCCTCTGATATCAGCCATGAAAAATTATAAATACTCACTACTTGTTGGAAAACTGTGTTTGGTGACTGACTTTTATTTCTGTCAGGTTTAAGTGACAGAAGTTGGAAAAAGACGATTTTCTTGGCGTTTAAAATAACCCAAAATAGCTTAAAATGACCTCGTCTATTTATTTATTTTTACAATTTTGTAAATTAACCTGCTGATTAAACTGGATGTTACAACCGTGACATGATTATAGCTGATTTTAGCGAGAAATCGATCAGACGCGTCGTGAAAATGGTCCCATCCGCCATGTCCTCCTCTCTGGCTTCAATGGGCTCCTGACACAAGGGGAACAGAATTCCATAGAACACCGGGACAAGAGCTTCACATCCCTGGAACATCAGTCTGTTTAGCAACAGCCATTGGTGAGAACTTCTTCTTCTGCACGGGAATGCTATAGGCTGCTTTGCTGTGCATGCTGCCACCATCTGGTGAATTCCAGTACTGCACATTTTACTAAGATCAGCTCAGAAGCGAGATCCGGGGCTCTTGGGGAAACATCCGGGGCTGCAGCCCAAGTAGCCGCCCCCTAGATCCGCCACTGCTTGGCAGTCTGCAGGAGTTAGGAGGAGTTCCCCTCCAGCCGCTGCTGCAGACATTAAACTGTTTCTTGGCCTAAAGGTTGCCATTCCAACTATTCTTCCTGCATAACAAAGGAGGGGCTAACTCTACCCACTCATCTTGCAAATAATATATATCAAGTTAACTGTTTAGTCAACAGAAACAAATGTGGGAGACTTGTTTGGTTTTGGCTGGTGTGTTATTGTCATGTTTTTTGCTGTATACATCCGGATAGGATGGGGTTCCTCAGACGTATTAAATAGTGCTGGGATTCAGTCACTTCTGATGGAGATGAGGAGTGGAGTGTGATAATTTCTGCGAATCCTTTCCTGTACAGTTCACCGCTTGGTCTCTTAACACATGGAAGTAATACCTGGAGGAATTCACCTTTTTACCTTTAGAGAGGATGAGGATGGAAGTGAACTATATGGCATGGCATACCGCAGGGACTTATCCTGCACTGCAAAAAATATAAATCTCAATAAGTTATTTTTTCTTAAAATAAGTGTGTTTTTCCTTGATTTGAGGAGATAAGTAAGACACTTTGCCAATGGAACAAGACAATTTCCTTTTAAAATAAGAAAAAAATATTTTATCGTCTTATTTCAAGTAAATATTATCTAACTATCTTATTTTAAGAGTGAAAATACTCATTCCATTGGCAAATCATCTTATTTACCTGCTCAAATTAAGGCTAAATATACTTAATTTTAGCCATTTTTTACTTATTTCTGGATTGTTTTTGCAGTGTGTTCTTTTAAAGTTCTGAGTAATAAGCTTTCAACCGGGAGGAGCACAGGGCTGGACCTTAAGTTTCAAGTCACATTCAGAAAATTACAGGATTTGTACAACTATGAGGCGGGTAATTCTAGTTATTTGGATACCCATGTCTCTGTGGCTGCATCTTTACCCGGTGGGGATGAGCTGCATGGATCCAAACAAGACATGTGCAATTCAGAAGAAATGCAGAAACTATTCGTTCCACTGGAAGAGAACGTTCATCTTTTTATTCGTCTTTGGTTGAAATATCTGCATTTATGTTGTTAGTGATGGTGTCTGAGTTTTCTACAGTTAAGGTCCTGTTTTTGGAGAGTAGGAGTTTGAATGGAGGCCAGCATGCGGATCCTGGAAAAGTGAAGCTAATCCACTGCAAATATTTTAATTGAAAAGTACTTTATGAGATAGCTAAAAGTACTTTGATCTTCCTCTGGAAATAAAAGCGCCTGTGTGCTCCTTAATACGAGTAATTTAGACAGTCGGTTGAAAGAAAACCACCTAAAAATCACCCAAATTAAGGGACTCCTGTTTCTACAGATTGTTCTGCTGTCTTTATTTGCTGCAAGCGCTAACATGAAACACAAACTCATTTCTGTCTTTTATTTTGTATCTTTTCTTAATGCAGAAGATTTTTCAGCTTGTTCTGATTACATAAGATAATGATAACGCCACTTGTAACGCCACTTGTTTGGTCGATAATGCAACACATTAACTACCTTCATCATGAATATGACTAAAACAAAAACTTAATGTTTTACTGATACTGAAAATAGGTTTTGCATAATTTTTTTGGATAAAACAATGTTAATAATACCTTGGCTTAAAGGAATAGTACACCCAAAACATGATTAGCCTTCATTTTCTACTCACCCCCATGCTGAACAACACTCTGGAGTACTTTTTTGATATCTCAAATGCATCTGGAGATCTGGGAGGCTTCTTGCTGTCTGCTGACATTCAAATAATGGAGGTCTATGGTGCCCGAGACAGAAAGGTCCATAAAAGTCCACAAAACACGTGTCAATATTGCTCCATACTGCTCGTCCAATGTATTCCAAGTGTCCTGAGTGGGTAGCATCCAGAATTTACTCGAAACGAAGTCATTTAGAATGTTTTTAGAGCATAAACAGTAGTGTATAGGATTTCCTGAAAGCGCGTTCACGACGCTACGGAAACCGCGGCAGACCAAACCAGATGAAAGTGCGCATTCAGCTCAGCAAAGAACTCAAGCTCTTCCTCAACACTGAAGTCCTCAGACATTTTTCTTTCGTTGTTTCTTTCTTTGCACAGGTAAACAGCACATTTCTTCTTCTACGCTTGCATTATTGGCAGAGTAGACGCTGAATGCGCACTTTCATCTGGTTTGGTCTGCCAGCTTCCGTAGCGTCGTGAACGCACATGTGCGCACTTTCAGGAAATCCTATACACTACTGTTTATGCTCTAAAAACATTCTAAATGACTTCGTTTCGAGTAAATTCTGGATGCTACCCACTCAGGACACTTGGAATACATTGGACGAGCAGTATGGAGGAATATTGACACGTTTTTTGTGGACTTTTATGGACCTTTCTGCCTCGGGCACCATAGACCTCCATTATTTGAATGTCAGCAGACAGCAAGAAGCCTCCCAGATCTCCAGATGCATTTGAGATATCAAAAAAGTACTCCAGGGTGTTGTTCAGCATGGGGGTGAGTAAAAAATGAAGGCTAATCATGTTTTGGGTGTACTATTCCTTTAAATATTTGAGGTGAGAATGCGTAAATTCCTGGGCATCTTTGTTCTATTCTTATGAAATGAAGGAAACATTTGCTAAATCAGAATAATATTAATTAAGATTCCTCCGTTTACAGTGTTTACAGGGTTCCCGCGGGTCATTAAAAATCTTAAAAAGTCATTAAATTATTATTTTTTTTAAATTAAGGCCTTAATTGGCATTAAAATTCATTAAAAGGGATTACTTTTGCATTTAAAATGCTTTATTTAAAAAAAAAAAAGTTTATAAAAACAATTTTGTCAGATATATTATATTGCGACATATATTTGCGCGTAACTGCTTCTGGTTGATCATAAAGCCGTATGTTCGGAAGAGAAGCTCGACGCAGAGAAAAATCTAGAGAATGGGAAAATGCAAATTTTAGCAAGTTGCTGGAAAACGAGGAACTCGGGACATGGCTGCAGCCTGTTGACTGGTACTTGTTGATTAAAAAGCAATAAATTAGAGTAACTCATTCCTGTATAAACCCTGGTTTAGTATCACAATTAACCTGGTATAATGCTTCTTTACATTAAAGGGAACTTTGTGCAATGAAATGATCTATGAAGTTATTGAGTTAACCACTGGCACCTCATTTGTTTTCTTTTCTTTTTGTTTTTTTTTATTAAGTGACTGACATAATGCAATCATTTTGTAATATTATTAAAATGTTTAGCAGTAAGTGAGATAAAGACAAATATAAAAATTGGATGTAATTACTAGTTTGCAGTAACTGTACATGTTCATATGAACATTTCTTAGCCTCTCTAAAATAAAAACCACCAGATCCCATTGTTAGCCATTTATTTCCCTATGTGGTCATTTATCTATTTTTAACTCTCTTATAAAACTGCAACAAAAGGTTGGATGCATTAAAGCAGGCGCTTCATACTCCTATCACCTCCAAAGACCAACAGACAGGTGAACACATACGCCCCTGATAACGGAGAGCTCATAGGAATATGTTGCAACGGTTGAGGCTTGAAATCTGAAAAGAAGAAAGAAATGCACGAGAGGTCAGGAAAAGGAACGAAAAAGATTAGGACTGCATTAATGCTGCATAAGACTGATTGACCAAAGTAGGCAAGAATATTTACTTTTTTTAAATGTGATGATGGTATCATGAAGTAACGCCTGAAGTACCCTCTCCTACTATTGCTAAAAGAATATCAAAGCAGTAGAGTAGTTAAACCCCACCCCTCAACACTGCTCTGCGCAGAGGAACTGAGAAAATGGAGAATTAAAAAAATATTTTCCTCTAAATTCCATGGGCTCTAAGGTTAAACACTAAATATAGAATATAGAAATGACAGAAATCGTTATAACAAAACTTAATCGTTATAATAAAACGTATTAACCCAACCCCAAAGAAAATCACTAACAGCAAACCTCTGAAATAAAACTGGTTTTAATGGCACCACTGTCATTTCGGCGGGAGAAGATCTATGTTTCTAGATCTTACCGGTGTTCTGTCAGACCAGCATATCCATACACAATACCTGTTTATCCCTTTAGTAAGTTTATCCCCATGTATCCCTTTAGTCATGTATAAAAAAAAAATTAATAACTTACTTTTTGCTGTTCTTTGCAGCGTATGGTGATCTGAAAAGTCTATTTTTTGTACAAAACTAGAGGGATGAACGCCAATTTGACATCTTGTGCATGTGTATTGACTATAGGTATGCTGGTCTGATGGGGTATGCTCATCTGACAGAACAGCAACCCTCCTACGGAAAGAATATTTCTGTGATGGGATGTTATCTACATAACCAACCCAGTTTATAGACCCCCCCTCAAAAGACACAAATTAATGAAAAATGTCTATAGAGATTTAATTTCCTTCTTTTTTAAAGATTAGGAATCCGTAGCTGAAATGTACCTCTTTTATTTTTATTTTAAGTATTAGATCTATATATGTATTAGAAGTTTTTTTTTGCCGTACATCAAGTTTCTTCAGATACATCTTTCATGGGAAATGAAAATTACTTTAACTTCATAAAAGTACCTTTATTGTATAATTTTAATTATTTATTCATTTATTTTTGGTCACACTTGACCAGATTACTACACTAGACCTCTGATTAGTACAATAACACCAGCGCTCATCTTCTTCTGTTGGCATTTTAGGAAACTGGCCCTCTTCCAGGTCAGCGACACTTTCTTTCATTCCCAACGCTAAAAATGTGTGAAAAATCTCCTTTAATGCTTGTCACCGACACAAGGAACTAGTGTAATTCATTGATATGCTACTGTCGAGTTTAACAAAAACTGGAATCTGTTGATTATATTGAACAGCAAGGGGAAAATTACTCCATAACAAAGACTGGAAATGAATAGAGGAAATCTAGCATGCCTGTCAAGGTGGTTACAATAGCTGTAAGTTAAGAAATCACTTGATCTTTACTTTAAACATGATAAATTATAATTTATATGATAAGTTGTATTTTTTTGTTGTTGAAAATAACGTAACATCATGTATTAAATAAATATTTTGTCACAGACATTGTTAAAAACTGGTTCTTTTCCATTTAAGACTAGCATCCTTCCCTGGTTCCATTGAGCTGTGGTGTTTAAAACACAGTCATACCACACAGGAGCTGCTCAGACTGCCTCAGATCACTGAATAATAAAAAAAAAAAGAACTTTTCCCTCTTATTTCTAGATAATTTACTCCTAGAAATAACTGCAAGGAAAACCACTAACCTTAATAACTCATTTACTGCCTATATGTAATGTTCATATTTAGCTAGTCGGCTGACGCTTTTTCATTTGATGGATAGTTCTACAAAAAAGCGTTCTTGTTTTGGTAGGATGACCTAATTAAACTCCAAATATCTCTGATATGAATGTCTGAGAAAATGTTGATATAAACCCTAAAAGATAAAAAACAGTTTGCTTTATGTGTCCAGTGCTTGCTTCCCTCGCTGCTGCCTTTCAGACCAGAGTTTACCCCAGCAGGGATCTGGTCCCAATTACAGCCCGGTTTAATATGTTATTTGTTTTACTTGGACCTCTTTCAGACAACCATTGTGCCCCTGGCTAAACCTACCTCAGAAACAATGGCCAATTTAAATGACATAATGTCTAAGCTGCTATCAGATAATGTGACCTACCCAACTGCTTGACCAAGGCCTCACTGTGTAGATTGTAGGAAATGGTGTCCGTAATATAAGGCTGTGATGCATCCTTTAAAAAAATCAACTCTTATTTTACAAACGTTTGGAATAATTTAGATTTCTATGTGAATCAAAGAAAAGCAGGAGCTCTTTACCAGTATAGTGGTACATGCAGAAAGATCCAAAAGCAATAAGAAGCATGGGAGAACTGCCTAACAGCAGGTATCTTTTCTTCCCCCAGTTTTGTTTTGATGTAAACAGGATGTCGGTGAATTGCTTCTAAGCTGCAGCTTTAGTGATGCACTCATGTAATGGTATGTTAATTATGCTGGTGGTTAATGTTCCTTATAATAAAACACAGTGACGTGTTTTGTGGAACCTGTGGGTTTTGAGTCTGGTGAAAGCTTAAACATTTAGGTCCAGTGTTTTGAATTCACTCTTCACTGTTTTTTGAAAAAAGACACTGCAGAGACATTTAAATTTGTAATTCGCTTTTCATATTTCATATGCTATTATCACTATATATAAATAGACAGAACACATCAATCCATCCATTTTCCATCGCTCTTTATCCAAGGTTGGGTTCACGAGGGGTGCTGGTTTCTATCTCCAGCTGTACATTACATTTAGAGACTAACAATTTATTCAGTTTTATTTAAAGCTACAGTGTGTAACTTTTAGCGACATCTAGCGGTCAGACTGGAGACTGCAGCAACATGAACATCCCCCACCGCTTCTCCCCCCCAACAGTACGGCGAGCGTTACGGGACAAAATGTCTTCCACGACGTCCGCATCACCTACCTTCTCAAGTGATGAGGTTTGTTCACATAGATAATTTTACAGATAGTATTTCATTAGTCTGTGTAGGGTATAGATTTCATGTAGACTTAAGATAATAAATATACCCGTTATTTTTTTCTACATCATTTTGGCGATCTCGCAATCGCTAGTTTGTTGGCTCTGCGCTGCCTTAGCGCAAAGATGTCTGCCTCCATGGCTGCGAGACCCGCTCCTATGTAATTATAAATAACGAATTCTAAGGCAACGCAAATATTAAGGTTAAGAGGCTGAGCTCGTAGATGATGATAAAATAACAGTTATGTATAATATATTACATTTCTGACTGTATATCCCTGTAATTATTACACACTGTAGCTTTAAATGAGAAACCAAACTGCTAAATAAAATCCTGATAGGTTTACAGTTGTTATGATGCTGCCAGAGTGTATCCTTTCATTCGTTTGCTGACCTATTAAAGAAAATGTGTTAATTAGTTGTAAATGTGAGGAAAAGAAGGGGATATAACGCAACGTCAGATCCTGCGTCCTTGGAGATTAGCTTAGGTGTATCTACAGAGGTGTTTTGTTATTTGGGCTTAGCGTCGACAAGGATGCAGTGTTTTAGAGCTTAAAAACTAATGATTGTTTTGGAGCTGCAACTATTATTAGGCAAATCGATTGATGTTTTGATTATTTTTTCAATTAATGTTCGGATAGACATTGATTCTATAAGGAAGAATATTTACAAAATTAAACCTTTACTTGAGAAGTTCTGGATAGAGCATAATTACAGGCAAAATTATATATTTTTTATCTTAAATGCAAAATGTTTATATATTTTTTACAATCTTGGTATAATTGCTGCTCTAGGTGGGTTGCTTTGTCAGCCAAAGACACGTTTTAGCCTCTATACTCCATTTAATAATTAATTGACTACTAAATTAGTTGTCGATAATTTCAATAATTGATTAATCAGATTGATTGTTTCAGTCCTAGTTTGATGCAAAGAGGGCATTTCCCCGCATTAGGGAAGCACCTCTCGACATTTTCAGATTTTTTTTATGGTTCTGATACCATCATTTTTGTCAAACATTCAGCTGTGTCTGTCTATTCACAACTTTTCTGAACAGACTGACCACGCTATATTATCCCTGTATCAATAATAAAAAAAGCTCTTATGAAATTGATTAGCTGTTAATAACGGATATAGGTGTTTCTGAAAGTCCAATACTAGTTCTTCTTCACACACCAGTGTCTGTCTTGTTCTGGTCTTGTGTATCTGATGCAGCAGTGGAATCGACTGATTTCCCTGCTCTCCTACTCGCTCATAGCAGTTATTGATGAGGTTCTATTGATCAGCTAAGACCCATGTTATGTATATTATAGTGCAGAAAAAAAGGAAACTAGTTTAGCGTTCCTATGTAAAACAGATGTATTCATAAACAAGGTTGGCAAAGAGGTTTCCTTCTTACAGTTTTGTTGCTTTCTTTATTCCCGTCACTTAAATAAACTCTTCTATCCTTTCACTCTCTATTTTTTCACTCTGTCCTTTCATGACTTAGTTCTGGTCTTATTTTTTTCATTACTTCATTCCTTTCTTTACAATTTGCTCTCTGTCTCTCCATCTCGCCCCTCCCTCTTGGTCTCTCTAACCGTGTGCCAATAGCCTGACGGCCAGTTCGTTTTTATCCTCTGCCTTGAAAACAAGGTCTAAAGTTCAAAGCTGTTGCTTTAAATTGCTGCTGAGGGAGAGGGAACCAAAACCTGGGCACAGATTTCAATGTAATTCTAAAAATGCTTTTATATTACACAGTTTTTATCTCAATCTGTTTTGGTGTTGTTTACAAAGAATGTGGGATTTTGGACTAGACATTTATAGTCATTTATTAAGGATAATTCTACAGAACTTCCCCATGAAAGTTAATAAGAATTAAAGGCATAAAAAATCTGAATTGTACCTGCAAAATTAATCCTTTTTAAAGTAATTTTCTTTTATTTCTTTTGTTGGAAATGTGACTCAAATTAACAACATTTACCAGCAGGGGGTATATTGCTTTATGTTGTAATCAGGGGTAATAATTTCCTCATACTTTATAAAAGGTAACAGGTACAAAAGGATTGAAAACGAAACTACATGAAAATCGTTTTTAACCTAAAAACCGTCAGAGATTTAATAAAATAAAAAAATAAAATAAAAACATTTTATCCATTTTTAGGATAATAAACCAGAAGAGACAGTTCTAATTTTAGTGATTCAAAGTGTTTCCCAGCAGGTGTCTCTTTGGCCGCGCCTCTTCCTGCACATTTTCCTCCCAGTGACCCAGCAGCTAGTAGTTAGTTATGATTTAAGAGTTTATATTTTCCAGATTTTAAGGATCAGATCTAGACTTATGGAGAAGTCACACCCACTTTGACTGATCATTACCGTTACAAATGCAGCCTGGAGGTTTTATCCTGATGGTTGCTTTAATCAGACTATATGAAGCTGTTTTTTATAATGACCATCAGGAATGGTTTTAATACTGTGGCAACAGTACAACTAAAAATGTCATCCTTTATATGGCTTGCATTTAATGTAAGGATGTAAAAAATGCATGAGGCTATTAATTTAGTGGGTAAAAGTGTGCATATTTTCAAAGTGCATATTAGAATAGTTTTGAAGATAAGTGCTAACTATGAAAAAACACAGATTTATTAGATACACTTGGGCCAAAATTTAGGAATACATACCCTTATTTAAATTGAGGTGATGTTCTTAATAATTTAAACGAGAAAAAAAAAAAAAAAAAAAAAAAAAAAAACTAACTAAAAAAGAAAACACCTAAAGGGTTTGGAAACATGGCTGAAAAATGTAATCTCCCTTTTCTTTCTTATCAAATTAGATTGCTTTTGTTTGTTTTTCTTTTCATTGTAAGAAATGACAAATACAATGCATTACTCTAAAGGAAAACCCCTTTTTCAATCACTCAATTAGGAGGTGACCTTCATTTTAAGTGCAAATTCAGCTGTGAAACATCACATTTCTACAGCAAAACATGAACGTTTGCAGCTTGTGTCATCACACCTAGTTTATCAGTTATTATGCACAGCTAAGAACAAAATGTGATGAAGTGATGCTGAAATATAAAAGCTCAAAGAGTGGATTGGTGGAAAAAAAAAAAAAAAAAAAGGATTTCCCCGAAATTAGCTCTTCGTAAACAGATAATTGGATTTAATTGATAAATCTAGTAATCATCCAACCCTAAATATTATACTAATTCTGTGTTTTAAATCCTGAAAAATTACATAAATGTAGTGGTATAGTGTTTATATTTTTTAGGTTATGGTAGGAATAACTGTTTTTTCCCCTAAGGTCTAAATTAAGCAGTTAAACCATCTGATATATTTTTATCCTTCACTTTGTTCACAAGCTGTAATACTATAGTATTTTTTTACGTGGTTATCAAACCTTGAGGATTTCATACAAGCCCTCGGTTAGTTGTTCTGATCTGTGTTTGTGATGATGAGCGTCCATTCATTCAGCGGAGATTGAGCCAACTCCCCACCTGTAGTTATCCCAGCTCTGCGTGCTTTAGACACTGTGATTATAGCGCCTGTATAAAACTACCTCCCACTACGTTGTACATACTGGCACACAACATTTACAATTAGCAGCATCGTAAGCACTTTCCCTGCTGGTGAGTGGGTGTGGGGAAGGAGGATAAAAATCTTTTCTGGTGTTCAGTTCGTCGTGTGAGCTTTACAAAACATGGACATTTGGAGCAGGGAAGAGTAGACAAAACAGAGTTCCCTCGGTCGCCTGCCTTCCACAAGGAGAAAGTATGAAAGTGTTGAGTGGTTTGTTTCTAGTTTATCTGCTTTTACATTGATTGTTTCATTTTTTTGCTATATGTACACCCCTGTAAATTTACCAGAGATCAAAATACATTTTGAAGACTGTTCTGCGCTGACTTTACCTAGGTGTGTGTCAGGGGGTGTGCCATACGCCAACCAATCATGGCGGTTGGCCTCTATTTCAGCTGCCAGCTGAGTCTCTCCTGTCATACTACAGACTGAGACGCATGCCTGCACAAAACAACGCCCTTTCTCTTTTTGGCCTCCGGCTCATTTTTCCTGTGCAAGAATCCAGTTGGATTAATTGTCTGTTAATGTTTTGAGATCTCATTGATATGGTGTTTGAGCCTGAGATTAAGGCCTAATCCCGATGTAATTCTCTTATTTTATCTTGCAAATCCACAATAACTTCAATTTTTAAGCATTTTGGGTCTTATTACTCTGATTTTAGGAGAGAAGATTGCTGTGAATTTGAATCTGTATCAGTTATTTTAATTTTTTCTTAAGAAAAACTGAAGACATCGGGACTTTTAGTCATGAATTCAAACTAAATTGTTTCTACTCATACTGAATATAATTAGAATATATCTGTAAAAGTACTGCTATAGAATATATATAACAATACATTTTTTTTGTTTTGTTTAACATTTTTTTGTTTTGATTTGTCATTGCAGACAAATGGAGGAGAAATCTGACCTTTAACCTTTGCTTAATAAACACACCTGCGCTGTGACCTGTGGGTGTCCCAGGACAGAGCAGGCATCCCTAATCAGATTTGCCATTTTAATGCCATCAATAAGTATATATACACTATATTGCCAAAAGTATTTGCTCACCTGCCTTGACTCACATATGAGCTTAAGTGACATCCCGTTCCTAATCCATAGGGTTCAATATGACGTCGGTCCACCCTTTGCAGCTAGAACAGCTTCAACTCTTCTGGGAAGGCTGTCCACAAGGTTTAGGAGTGTGTTTATGGGAATTTTTAACCATTCTTCCAGAAGCGCATTTGTGAGGTCGCACACTGATGTTGGACGAGAAGGCCTGGCTCTCAGTCTCCGCTCTAATTCATCCCAAAGGTGTTCTATCGGGTTGAGGTCAGGACTCTGTGCAGGCCAGTCAAGTTCATCCACACCAGACTCTGTCATCCATGTCTTTATGGACCTTGCTTTGTGCACTGGTGCACAGTCATGTTGGAAGAGGAAGGGGCCAGCTCCAAACTGTTCCCACAAAGTTGGGAGCATGGAATTGTCCAAAATGTCTTGGTATGCTGAAGCATTCAGAGTTCCTTTCACTGGAACTAAGGGGCCAAGCCCAGCTCCTGAAAAACAACCCCACACCATAATCCCCCCTCCACCAAACTTTACACTTGGCACAATGCAGTCAGACAAGTACCGTTCTCCTGGCAACCGCCAAACCCAGACCCGTCCATCAGATTGCCAGATGGAGAAGCGCGATTCGTCACTCCAGAGAACGCGTCTCCACTGCTCTAGAGTCCAGTGGCGGCGTGCTTTACACCACCGCATCCGACGCTTTGCATTGCACTTGGTGATGTATGGCTTGGATGCAGCTGCTCGACCATGGAAACCCATTCCATGAAGCTCTCTGCGCACTGTTCTTGAGCTAATCTGAAGGCCACATGAAGTTTGGAGGTCTGTAGTGATTGACTCTGCAGAAAGTTGGCGACCTCTTCGCACTATGCGCGTCAGCATCCGCTGACCCCGCTCCGTCAGTTTACGTGGCCTACCACTTCGTGGCTGAGTTGCTGTCGTTCCCAAACACTTCCATTTTCTTATAATACAGCTGACAGTTGACTGTGGAATATTTAGGAGCGAGGAAATTTCACGACTGGATTTGTTGCACAGGTGGCATCCTATCACAGTTCCACGCTGGAATTCACTGAGCTCCTGAGAGCGACCCATTCTTTCACAAATGTTTGTAAAAACAGTCTGCATGCCTAGGTGCTTGAATTTATACACCTGTGGCCATGGAAGTGATTGGAACACCTGATTCCAATAATTTGGATGGGTGAGCAAATACTTTTGGCAATATAGTGTATATATATATATATATATACCGTATTTTCACGACCATAAGGCGCACCGTACTAAAAGGCGCAGTCTCAGTTACGTGTCCCATTTCTGTATTTAACACACACATAAGGCGCACCGGACTATAGGGCGCGTTTTTTATATACAGGTACATGTCCTCTACTACCTTTAAATACCTCTACTGCGTATTTTAAAAATACAGCGAGCCCAAAACTGAGTATGACTGTGCTTTATTCATGTATTTATTACAAAGTATTAATCAAACCTGCGTGCTGGCCGTGAGACAGACATATCGCAGATGACACAGCGCTGTGATTACTCCTAAATTAACTTAAAATCCTGAAACCTGCCGACGGAATATGTTCGCTTTTATTGCCGGTATCCTGGTGCCTGCAGTTTAAATTATTTAGATGAAAAACACCTGCCAGCCGCCGCGGTGAGGCTGCTGTTGAAGGGATTTCTGCTGTCGGTGCACCGCTGGTATGTGGGGGTCTGAGCGCCTCCGACAGAAATAGATAATCTGGATGAACTGACTGCAATTAAGTTTTCAGGTGGCCTTTCTCACTTAAAAACATATTAAAACTACTTTATTCCCACTGATCACAGCAAATATAGCTGCAAGATTTAGATTATTTAGATGAAAAAACACCTGCCAGCCACCGCGGTGAAGAGGAGGAGACCCGCCCAGAGGCTGCTGTTGAATTAAGTTTTCAGGTAGAAAAATAGAGCGGGAGCAAAACTGAGTATGTTTGTGCTTTATTCATGTATTTATTACAAAGTATTAATCAAACCCATCAAAGTCATCATCCTCTGTTTCTGAATTAAACAGCTGCGCTAAATCAGACATGCCAATTTCCCATTCTTCGCTGTCAGAGTCACTTTCCGTACAGCGCGGCTCCTCAGAAATAATGCCGGCTTTTGCGAAAGCTTGAACAACAGAGCCAGCAGACACGTTAGTCCAAGCATCTACAATCCATCCGCAAACGGTGGCGTAACTTGCCCGGCGCTGCCTTCCACTTATCCTGAAACTGTGGTCTCCGTCTGTCATCCATCGCTCCCACGCCGCTCGCAGCCTTACTTTGAACGGCCGCTTTCACACCGATGTCGAGCGGTTGAAGTTCCTTTGTCAGACCCCCGGGATAACGGCGAGCACAGCGTTCATTTGATTCATCTTTTTTTTTCACATCGGCTGTGAGATGGGCACGCAGAGATGGTGATGCGTGGAAAAAAGCACCTGGTCTCCTCACATACACTTGCCTTTCATCATCTCCAGCCTTTTTCATTTGCGTTAATGTCATCAGAGCGCTGTGTCTGTCTCGCTGTCAGCTCCCAGATCAGCTTCTCTGATTGGTTGATGCGGCGCGTCCAGCAGCACAACTTCAATTTTTCCATCTCGAGCAGCAGCAGCGCGTTGGCTCTGAGTCAGATACTTAAACGCTCCCGAGGCGCTGCGGCTGCTGCTCAAAACGCGCTTTTTGCTGCACCTATACGCGCGTCAACCATTGACTTTGCATGTAAACTCGCTGCTTCTGCTGCACCTGCTGGGTCCGGTTCACACCGATGTCGAGCGGTTGAACAGCGAGCACAGCCTTAATTTGTTTCCCCATGTTTTTCACATCAGCTGTGAGATGGGCACGCATGGAGTTACATATTAACAGCGATGGTGATGAGTGGAAAAAAAAACACCTGTTCTCCTTCAGCCACTCTTTCATCATCTCCTCAATGAGGTGGTCTCAAAAGTCGCAGTTACAACACACATAAGGCGCACCGCACCAAAGGGCGCACCGCACATTTTGAGGGAAAAAAAAGACGTTTAAGTGCGCCTTATAGTCGTGAAAATACGGTATATATATATATATATATATATATATATATATATATATATATATATATATATATATATATATATATATATACTTATTGATGGCATTAAAATTATTTCTAAGAGCATTAAAAAGCATTAAATTAGAGTTCAACTCATTCCTGTATAAACCCTGTTTAAGCACCTGGGTAGTAATGTACCACTTGCTTTGTTTTTGTTACCTCTATAACCTATTATATTAATATGTGCATGAATGGATCAATGATTGACTGTAGTGTAAAATCGAATTGAACTTTATTGATCTCACACTGCAGAAATGTATCTCTGCATTTAGCCCATCCCCTTGGGGAGCAGTGGGCTGCCATTGTGCGGCCCCCGTGGAGCAGTGAGCAGGTTTAGCACTCAGGAACCCAGAGTGCCCGCTGTGGGGATAAAACAAGCACACCGCTTTAAGCACTTGCCCAACACTCCCCAAAAACATAGTTTTTGTTTTTTTAAGTCTACCAGCTAATGTGCGGCGCTAGACGAGCAGTCAAGGGTCTGGCTCAAGAACCCTGAGTGACTTTAACTGTGTTAATACTGCTGCTTAAACAGGTGAATCTGTGTGTGCTGTTGATTTTATCCTTTAATAATTAAATATAACATAAAAGCTACTTTAGTAGACCAAACAAAATATTTAATTAGGCCCACAGTTTTTAGTTATACTAATTTGTAACAAAAAGTGCGATAACCTGTCAAACCAATTAAGACTTTAACAAAACGGTTTATATAACCTGCGTGAAATGATAATTGTTAGTGAGGTGTTTCTCTTTGAATTTGTGCAATGCACATGTGGAACTTCCATTTATACGTCCTGCCCTCCGTGACACAATTTGGTGCTGCCCGTGCAGCTTAAAGGGGAAACACTTGCTGTTGAGGGTCTAATAAGCCACTCGCAGTTGCACATGTTTCAAATGGGGCTTAATATGGTCGACCTTCCATTGGCAAACGAGTGAGAAGTGGTAGGGTGAGGTAGTAGGCCCTAAAAACGCAGGGCAGTGGTACCTGAGGGCCAGGGTTGAGAACTACTGCCTTAAACTGCATCCTCCTGTCTCTTCAAATTCTGACAGAGTTCACTGAGCTTCTGCAAATCATTGCTAAGCAATCATTGTTTTTTTTTTTTTTTTTTTTTTTTTTTTAGACTAAGAGAACTTTTATTGTCATTTTGTATACACAGAGTGTACACAAAGAAAAAAGCTTTTCTGACAGTAAAGGAACATTTCAATTTCATAAAGTGCAGCACTGATCAAATGTAAGCAGTGTGGGAGAAAAAAAAACATGGTGCAAAAAAAACATGCATTGTTGTGGAAGTCCAGAGCATTGATTTTTGTATAGTGCAAATGTTTTGGCTTTGGTGATATCAGTGTGATGCAGAGTCTCTGACATGATTTAGAGTTTTTTCAACACTTCAGCAGTCTGAAGGCAGTGGGGAAGAAACTGATGCAGAATCTGCTGGACCTGCATGGGTATACGGACTCGAGACACGCAGAGTTGGGATGAAATGTTTTTAATGGAGGGAAGAGGAGCCTTAATGATCTTCTCTGCTGTTCTTACTACGGTACTCTTCTTACCTTCTTCCAGTCTGAGGCACTGCAGCCTCCACACCACAGAGTGGAACAGCTGGTCAGAACGCTCTCTATGGTGCTTCTGTAGAAGGTGGTGAGGATGGATGGGGGCAGGTGGGCTCTCCTTATCCTCCTCAGGAAGTCCATGCGCTTTTGTGCCTTTTTGTCCCATGAGGAGGTGTTCATAGTCCAGGTGAGGGTGTCTGTGATGTCTTGACTTAGCAGGAACAGTGTAGAATTTGTGCATTAAATATTTGCTATTTTGCTTCAAAAAATAAATTATTGAATCACTAACCAGGACTAAATAAATGCAGGAAATGAGCTCATTCAAATCATCTTCTTCTTTGTCTTGTTTGGGTTTATGTAGTGTTTAACTTCCAATTCTTGTGGCCGCACTCATCATACACATAAACATCTCTTCTTTCCACTCTAATATGTTTGACAGACAAGTTTTTCTTACCGGAACCCCTGAGATCCAGCTAGTCTGCTGCTTTATTGAGAACTACTGGATTCCAGTCTGAGTTAGCCATTTGTGAGGCCCACTTTCTGGCAGCTGGTGGGAAAAGTACATCGTGTTCCCTGTTGTACAGTATAGAGCGCTCTGCTCTATCCTGTGTTGCCCTCCAGCATTGATAGTAATGCACAACATGATTACTTCAGGTTACGTCTAAGTCTCATGTGAAACTATGCAGAGGATTTTATTTAAAGCAGAAAGCTTTTTTGGAATTAAGGTTATGTTTTCAAGACTTGTCAGAAAATCAGAGAGGTCTGAGATAAAAAAAAATGCATTCTTGTTTAAGTAGAATATAATAAGAGCTTGGTATTCTTTATTTCAATTTTATTAAGCTTCGGCCAACAGATAAGAATATTAGAATATTACAATTTCCGGTTTACAAGTATAACATAATGAGACCTTATTTAAGACGCATCTTTCCAGCTTTTATTCTCTGAGTAAAGTAGTTAGGATCCATCCCACACTTATTGGTTTCTCCCTTATAAAGGAAGTAAATAGCTTTGTACACTAATTGAATATTTTTTATTTTTAATCAGAAAGAATCCTGGGAACCTAAAAAATAATGGCAGGTATCAAAACCATTATTGAATACCCAGAAGTTGCCTTACCATCTGTATTGAGTTTCACATTTCAAACCTAAATCATTTCTTTTTCTCTTTTATTGGTTGCTGATCAGAAACCTGTCAGCCTTTAAAGTTATGGGGAGATGCTTTATTGTGTCCCCGATGGGAAAAGAATCTTCTTTCCTGCCATTTTCACCAGGAGATCAGAGGTCAGCCTCCTCAATGGAGGAAGAATCTGGCAGATGGGAGATGTTTGTTTGCATTAGTTCAAGAAGACTGGTGAAAAAGACTGGTGCAGTGCTGGGAAGCTAGGTCTATTGTTTACCCCAAAAAACTCACCATAGAAAACGTGTCAATTAAATTAGTGCTTTTGAAAGTGCTTTTTAAAAGAGGCTGGGTCAGATTCCTCCTGTCTTTCTTTATTGCAGGCCTCTTAATCCTTTGTTTTTTCTGTATAGTTAATCTACAATCATGGTAAATTAACAACACATGCCCTTTTAATTAGCATGGATAAAGGCTTTTCTTATCCCTTTAAAACCCTAAAGAAATACGGGCGGGAAATGATTTCTTGTAAAATCTTTTAAAGCAGTCCATAGCTTTTCTTTACAGTTGACTAATTATGTATTTTTATAATGAATTTTTTTCCCCCTTCACAGCGTTAAAAAAGAACGACTAAAAACATGGCCCTAAAATTCGGCTTTGATTGATCTGAAATTAAATATGGTTGAGTTGTTTAAAGAAAACTAAATATTTAGATATATTTGAATGAATTTAAGGCCATGTTAAAATGTTAAAATGTCATGTAATTCAAAAATGTAACTGCCTTATGTGACCTGTCTTTTTCTCTATGTGAGATTTTGTCTATGTTGTATTTCTGTTTGTATTTTAACTGGTGTGCCGTCTTGGCCAGGTCTCCCTCGAAAAAGAGATGTCAATCTCAAGGGACTTCCTGGTTAAATAAAAGTTAAATAAAAAAAAGATATATTTTTTCTATCTAGTTTTATATTGTGTTTTTCATTTTACCGTTTCTTTGCCTGCATGTGGAATGACCCTCGCAGTGAGTAATAGGAGCACAAGGCTGAAACAGGATCTGAGGGGTCAGCAGGTTCTTTCTAAAAAAACAAGTTTTCTTTTGAAAAGTAAACAGCATCTTTCTACCTTCGAAGGAACACTTCATGGGGAGTTAAATGCTAAATCTCTGGAAAATTTTTTGTAATAAGAACACTAATTTGTTCAGAAAAACAGTACATGTATGTTTCATTCACAATTATTAACAAAGAACATATCAAATGTTTTTATAGCTCTCTAGATAAAGGATCAAATAATGATTTTCCTTGCATTTCTTTTTCTCAGTTTTTGCATGTTTCTGATGTGACATCAACCTAAGCTTTAATATCGCCTCCAGTGTTAAGGAGTGTTAAAATATGAAAAGTAACTCTAAGCTTAAATCAGCCTACAGTACAAATGGTTTTGGGCGTAACTATTTCAAAGGAAAATGCAAGAAAACGTTCAGTTATGTTAAAGCATATGTGTGACGTTCATAAATGGAGCCAAATTCTTATATTTTCAATGTGCATCTGCCTGGAAATGGTTCTACAGCTACAGCATCAGCCATTTAAAATGGCCATTCCCCGTCAAACACCATCCGAATGGCGGCTCACTTCCCTGCGACTCCCAACAAAATCCCCTCCAACCAAGAATGTTTTACCTCTGACTCCACCCTTTCACTGAATTACAGGGTCTGACCAGGATATGACGCTTCTCTTTAGATCTTAATGTCCACAAATCATGACAGAAAGAATAGTTTAGTACAAATATTGATGTTTAAAAAGGAATTTAGGGGACCAGCCAAGGGCCAACATGGAAATTGGGGAAATTATTAATGGCTTCTACTGTATTGCTCAGAGGTCACAGATTAGAGGACCGCGGCCCGAATCCGGACCGACCTGCTGGCTAATCCGGACCCAACCTGATTTAAAACATTTATAAATTACTGCATGTTGATAGACAGCGGTGTCTAATTTCCCTTGCGCCGCTTCTCCTGTTAATACGGTAAAGCCTTCCGGGTCGTTCACTTCAGGTATTTTATAAAATATTTAAATCAGGAAATTTGTCTATAAATCAAACTGAACGATCGTTGCTCTCTACTAAACTAAAAAACACTAGATTTTTATATGGAAAAATGTTCTGTGTTTTATTATTTTTTTTGTTGAAAATTAAATGGAAGCATTAAAACCTCTTTATATCTCAGTGTTAAATTCTGTTTAAAGTAACAGATTATAATTATAAATGTCTCTGGACCTTTACTGGTTGATGATTTTCTTTATTCTGACCCTGCTGATCTTTAATTGGTTACCCCTGCTTTAGCTGCTTATCATGTAGTACTAATAATGGTTTGGAGATTTTAGAGGAGCTTTGTTTTCTGACACTACAGGCAGAGTGAAACAACTTCAGCACAAACTTAAGTTTTGAAGTTAAGATATTTGCAGGTTTATGTGAGTAAATGTGTGAAACTACAGCAGGTCACAAGTAGCTCAGTATTGCAGGGGATAGTATTAAAACAAAACCTTGTTTTTGAAGTACTGTAAGTCATTTTATTTCATTTTTATTGTGAAAACTAAGTGAGAAAATAATTGATTTACATTGCTCCGATAGCTAGGAATAAATCTGAGATCATATTTTTATGCCATATGGTTCAGTCCTAGGCATACGTTAAGTTAGCCTAAGTTATGGCTGCTATCCTGACACTCTGGGGGCATTTAATAATGCAGATATGAAAGCTTTTATTGCAGATGTTTGTGATGTCTCTGCCACTCAGTCTGTGTTTACTGTCAGTGTGAACAGGTGAACACATGCTGTTACCTTCCATTTGGCTGAGGCTCTTTGTCCTACAGCCCAAGACACTTACAGACAGAAAGGATTTTGGTGTGAGCGCCCCGCTAGGATAATGGTAGATGAAAGGATTCTGTTGGGATATAACAACCATCAGAAAATCACATTTCACTATTAGACACATTAACAGTACAATATCCTGTACCTCTAAAATTCCCCGACATATTTAACTACTGAGGTCAAGACTTTCATTGTTGGGTTCTCTACTTCTTTTTGTGACTTTAAATAACTTTTCAATTAATGTTATATTCAGTGTTTCTATAAACAGACAGAAATTCAAAGATGGGAAATACTTTTATTTGTTGAATTACTAAATAGAATAATTATTAGTATTATTGAATTACTAAAATAGAATAGAATAGAAAATCCCTTTATTGTCCCACAATGGGAAAATTCTGGTGTTTACAGCAGCAAGAAGATAATAGAAAACGCTCACAATATATATATATATATATATATATATATATATATATATATATATATATATATATCAGATCTTTTATGAGAAGTAATGATTAATATAGGAATACCACCTACTTCTATTACAGGGTTCCAACGGGTCATTAAAAATAATTAAAAGCCATTAAATTATAATTTTTTTAAATTAAGGCCTTAATTGGCATTTAAATTCATTATTTATTATGATTATTGTGGCATTTAAAATGCTTTATTTAAAAAAAAATATATATTTCTAAAGACAATTTCTTCAGATATATCAGATATAACTGGTTTTGAGTGTTTGTGCGAAACTGCTTCCAGTTGATCGTAAAGCCATATGTTCGGAAAAGAAGCTCAAGGCGGAGAAAAAGCTAGACAATGGGGAAATGCAAACTTCAACTAAAGTGGCTGGAAAACGAGGAATCCGGGACATGGCTGCAGCCTTGTTGATGGCATTAAAATTAGCATTAAAAGAGCATTACAAAGCATTCAATTAGAGTTACTCAGTCCTGTATAAACTTTGTATTAAAAACTGTCTTGATATAAATGTTACTACTTATATGAAACTGTCTTCTGGGTGTACAAGGACTTAATAACAGAGATTAAACCTGTTTCCACAACAGTTCACAGAGAGGGGACATGTCCTCACATCACCTCTCAAATGACATCTAAATCAGGACAAAGAAAGGGGGGGAGGGGTACGTGCGGTGGGTTTCAATAAAGCAGGCCTCACGTGGCTACATAAAATAGCCTGTGGGATGCAGACATGGCGAGAAGTAGACCTCGGATTAAGTGAAACAAGGACAAAGAGACAGGAGCGGTTAATGCTGATGAGCATTGAAAGGAAGGGGAAGAAAAAGGCAGAAAAGGTAAGAAAATGATTTGAGAATACGAAGGGAGGAAGAAAGGAATCCCAGTCGGATTGAAACCCTGTAAAAACATAAACACTGCTGACGCTGGTATTTTGACAATTAACACCTGATGCAACTGCAAAGAAATGCAGTGAGAACATATAACTATAATGCATGCTAACCTTCAGTGTTTCTCTAAGTACCTGGGTTTGCATAGCAGTGGTTTAAAGCCATGCGTGCGCCTTGTTCTGGTGAAGCATAAGTGTGATTTTGACAGGCCAGATGTGCCCAGGAGAAAAACACCAAACCTACACTGTTTGTCATTATGTGACAAAAACAGCCTTGTTTACTGGTGTAGCACCAGGTGAATAATTAAAAGCATGCAGATGGTGAAATGGGGGAAGATGGGAGTAAACACCTCTAAAAATCTGTAAAAACAAATCCCCGCAACATGCAGTTTCATTAGGGGAGCCGATAAACTGCGTTTAATATTCTCTTGCAAAAACGATCTGTCTATTCTAACCGCTGCATGTATATTCTCCTTTTCTCTCACTTTTATCACAGCTTAATAGAAAGTGTTGCATTTATTGTTTATATAACAGGATTAAATAATAAGCCATCTTTTTCTCTTCATTACCAGATTCTTCCTTTGCTAAAGCAGAGCCCTGTTTGCAGCTTCATAGTTTGACAATACCTACAGTCTTTTTCTAATATTCTTGTATAGATATGTGACAGAAAAGAATTTAGCTGTTTAAACCAAAAAGGTCGAGGTTCGTCAGACATCAGATAGCTCCTCTGCGTGTTTTTTTTCTGTTTTTTTTTATTTATTTATTTTTTTTTTTACAATTTGATGTGTTTCTGCAAGAATGGGAGAGAATTAATGAGACGCTACAAACATCCCTGATTAGATAAATACACAGTGTATGTGGGGTATGCTGCATCTCCAAGCATCAACACCCATAAACCAGCCTATTTATTATAATATACCTAAATCCACAAACATCACAATAAATGCTGGACTAAGTTTACATTTATAAGATATAAGAGGAGAATAAACACAGCATCATGGTTTTATTCATGTGGGAATAGTCGCTGTACTTCTGATAGCTGGGAAATAGTTCATTATTTGGTGTTTCAGTTGAAAAAATTGTTAAAACATTGATTAATCGGCATTTATTATCATGATGCCAAATTTACATGTTTGTCTTTTTCCTCATGCAGCTCAAGTCATTTCCATGAATAGCTCGATATTCTGCATTTCAAAGTTCCCTACAGATTCACTCCATTTATGGTTTTTTGAGCTATTTGTTTACCTTTAGGCTACAAAGCGGCTTGTGTATTGTGCTCATTGCAGTGACTGAAAGAACTGAGCTTCTGATTTTAATTGGTAACAGTGTTACTGGATCGGTGCTGTTATTTAGTGCATTAATTGGTCGATATGAGCGGCAGACTTGTTACTATTGACTAGACTGCTGTTGCTGCTGCTGGTGTTGCTGTGCATTTGGAGGAACACAAATTTTTTGTTACTATTGCTGATATTCTGACACACCGCTTGATTATGTAATAAAACATATACCAGCGGTAATAATCATACAATTTGGCCTTTCACTAATGCCTTTTATTAATTTTTCTGTCAAACACTCAGTTTTAGTAAAGCTCTGCCTGTTTGTTGTAAGCCTGTTAAATCTGGTGAATTCAATGCAACATATTTATTTAGAGACAAGGTGATGTTTAGATTGCACCAATTAAGGCACATAATAAATCAATTACCATTTTTCAGTGAATAGAAACTGTTTCTCAAACATTTTCTGTGTCAGGATATGTTTTAGAGGATATTTCAATTAAACTCCACTCTGCAGTGTCCTTTACTGAAGATTGATGGAATTGGTTTAAACATGGTTGCACATCGGTTTCCACTGCTGTTTATTTCATAGACTATGTCCAGATGGTATAAGTGTGGAAAAATCTCACTGTGGGGAACTGGCTGTAATTGACGGATTGGCTATTCCACAACATTTGGAAAAGGATCCTCTTTCTGTCATCTTTTTTTATCTAACGACAGTTATTTCGCCGTTTTGCAGATTTTATGGGCGCAGGTGTGTGTGTGGTTGGGTGTGGGTGTGTGTGTGGCTGCAACTTGAACTAATCCATCTAGCCAGTAGCTGAAAGATGCAGAGTGTGGCTGTCAGTGCTACATATGCTAATAGCTTGAAGCCTGTTTGGATAAAAAGAGAAAAGGCACATCCCTCTTGTCAGAGCAAGCGACGCGCGTTGATTCTTTAAGTTTCATTTATAGCTGGCAGACATTTCTACCTTTCCTATCCATTTCATATCTCTGCTGCTTCTTCTTCCTCGTAGGTTTATTAGTTTAATCTCGGAGCGAAGATTTCTTTATTGTCACTCAGGTTTAAAATTCTGTTTTTTCTCTCTTTTTTGGGTAGTGATGGAGCCCATGACGGTGACTACGTCAGTGGTTGGACCCGACGAGTTCGACCGCAATGCCCCACGGATCTGCGGTGTGTGCGGGGACAAGGCCACCGGCTTCCACTTCAACGCCATGACCTGTGAGGGCTGCAAGGGCTTCTTTAGGTGGGTTGATGCATTTTCATAGCCAACATAATCGACAGGCTGTCGTCCTAAGAGAAAACACCGCCCTTTGAATTAATTTTGAGGATCGCAAGTTTTCAAAGAGCTTTTTTTCTTTTTAGTTTTATTTATTTTAAAACTAACACCCAGTAAGGATTGGAACATGTATGCATCAAAAACAGAAATTGAAAAAAGGATGTTTAGCATTTCTTTTATCTAAAGTATTTAACAATCATTTTAATTTGTAGCAAAAGGCTTAAAGTAGTGACTCCATCACAAATAGGGTGGAATTGGACTGAAGGGCATTTAATTTAAATTAGATTAAATGATCCGGAATTTAAACTGAAGATATTAATAGCATTTAGATATATTTGGATTCAGTAAAGCTTGATGCTTTGAAATGACATGACATTTTAGTTGGCTTTAAGAAAATGAAATCTCTGCAGAGTTTATGATTACTGTTGCTAAGTAATGATCAGGATTTTTTCCAGTTGATACAAGGTTTCATTTTTTTCTGAGATATGGTTTGCTTTTGTTTTTTCCTTTTTGCCTTTCTTTCTAAGGACTCAATCCCATAAAATAAATGCAAGTTTTTATATTTAACAGCAATTAAATGCAAGATTTGTCTCACTTATAAAACAAACCATACAATTTATATTCAGCTGTAAACAGTTTATTTTATCAAAGCTCTTGTTCTCTGTTAAAGAGTGAAAAGTTAGACTTAGACTTTATTTATCCCTTCTGGGAAATTCTGGTTCCAGTAGCTTATATAGAGTACATGCCATTAAAGATAAAAACATGACAGATAATATAAAAAGAGTGTATATAGTAACAAAAAAGCATTAATAAAAAGGAAAAAAGATTTATTTTCCTGGGATATCTTTCCTTTAGATATAAAAATATCTGCTCATTAGAGAGCTAAGGGAAAAATACATAGACCTTGACTTGGGTTATTGCACCAACTATGCAGAAATGTTCTGCAGAGTTGGTGCATTGATGTTCATCATTTAGTAGTTTTAGTTTAGATCATATTAATGGCTATTTAATTTGTGTTAACAATCCAGAAATTAATGATTTATGATTCTTTTTTTTCTTTTTTTGTTACTTTACTGGTCTTGTCTTCTTGGACATGTGGCTGCTACCTGTACTTCATAGCTGTGTTTCACACTCACTAATGTATGGTTACAGTTTGAGGTGGGGGTTCATAATGACATCATCTCGTCCGACCACGTGAGGCTGCTCTCAGTGCTTTCAGAAACATCCATTATTCATTCAAGTCACTAATCCTCTCACTAACTGAGGCGGAAGAAAAAACATCAATTTTTTACTGAAAATCTGGTTTTAAAAACATTTTTGTAGACCATTTATCACCAGGTAACTAGATAGTTTTGAATACATTTTATTCCTCTTAGACTTCTGCAGAAGTAGGTGCTGTTTTCTGTGTAGTTACCGAACACATTTTGCACTCATTACAGACGCAGCATGAAACGTAAAGCCTCCTTCACCTGTCCTTTCAACGGGAGCTGCACCATCACTAAAGACAACCGGCGCCACTGCCAAGCCTGTCGTCTTAAACGCTGCATCGACATCGGCATGATGAAAGAATGTGAGTTTGGTGGCTTTTAAACACTTTGATACTCCAAAGGTACTATCGCTCCATATTAGCAGTTTGTTCATCGTTTCAACTGTGCTTCATGTTTGAAGTAATCCCAGAAGACTCCTGGATTATGAGAGGGGAGGTTGATCAAGACTCACTTAGCCGTTACTGCTGTGTGATGTAATTAACCACTGGAGACTTTGTGCTGAAGATGTTTTCAGAATCGGAGGTGGGGCTGTGAGGCGACATTATTCTAGCATACAGGAAACAGAACATGATAACAGGGGAGATTTGTTTCCTTTTTCAGATCTTTAAGGAAAGAATTCTGGTAAGCTGATTTGCTGCGTCATCATTTAAAAAATAAATAATCATTCAAGTCAGGGTTGGAACTAGAACAACATTCCAAAAAAGTTAAAAAAACAAGTTTGAAGCCATTTCGCTTACCATCTAGGAAACTTTTCAATTCAAAATGTGACATTTTGAATTGACATTTTCAAAATTTGACATTTTGAATTGCAGCAAAACAAACTTGTTTTTTAACTTTTTTGGAATGACTATGACATGGATGACTGAGAATCTTCACCAGCAACTAGACTTACCATTATCTGGAATATTTGTACTAGAAATCGACCCATAAAGGTTATTTTGACATCAGTGGACCTGACCCCCAATACTGTTGCAGATTTTTCAGGTTGTTATAGTAAAAATGACAGTGCTAAAAAAAACAAAAAACAAAAAAAAAAGGTTCAAGTCCCTATTTAAACAAAAAAAAATTATAGCAAATCAAACAAACATAAAGGGATCAACAATACATGCATTTCATATGATCTCAATGCACGGCTGCTTAAGGTACCACTGAATCAACGCGTGCCGGCCAATCATTACAAAAAAGAAAATGTATGAACAGCTGAAAATATCAGCCTGTTGATGTAAAGGACTGACTCTGATCTGCATCCATCAGTTTTCGGAGTTCAGTTTAATTAATCATAAAAAAACAAAAGGGTTTCCTCAGTACTGCTCACAGAGCCATACATATTAAGGCAGAAAGTTTAACAGTTCTATCTGGTTCCGACACCTTCAGAGAAAACCAACACACCTTTATTGATAAACTTGCGTTTACTTCTGGGTAAAAACAATAATTTTAGTTACACAAAACTCAGTGGAAACTAAAAGAACCCTCTTTGGTTTGGGTTAAGCCAGTTCACGTCCTAAAAAGCTTCAATTTATATCTGGTAACATATTATTCAACCTAGATCAATCCTATTATATGGTCAATTTCAGATCCAGTTTCACACATTCTATTATTTCAATTTCAATTCAGTTTATTTATATAGCGCCAAATTCACAACACATGTCATCTCAAGGCACTTTACAGTTCAACCAGATCATACAGTCAAATTGATACAAAGTTTTCTATCTAAGGAAAACCAGTTGATTGCATTGACTCATTGACTCAAATACAATCCCCCACACTAAGCATGCTTGTAGCGACAGTGGAGAGGAAAAACTCCCTTTTAACAGGAAGAAACCTCCAGCAGAACCAGGCTCAGTGTGAGCGGCCATCTGCCGAGGCCGACTGGGGTTCAAGGAGACAGAAGCAGAGATACAAAAAGCAGCTGTAAAAGGCGGCCCCGTCCAGGAAACACACAGCCAGGCAGACGAGCTCCAAGGCAGCTCCCATGCCAGAGGACGAAGAGAGCACATCCACTCAGTCACAGTCAGAGAAACAGGACCACACTGGAAAACAGGCCGATCTCCAACATCTATTAACAAGGGTGTTGATAGAAGCAGCACAGCTGATGTTTCTTTCCAGGATGAAGTCACAGCCAAACAGGAACAGACGAGGCAAAGCTACTCTGAGGAAAAGCAGAGAGAGCAGAAGGTTAGAGATTGAACTAACAGATTCTGTAGAATAGGAGAACAGAGAGAGAATGAAGCAGAATGATGAAATGGGGGTCCCTATGTCCTCCAAAAGTCTAAGCCTATAGCAGCATAACTATAGAGATAGCTCAGGATAACCTGAGCCACCCTAACTATAAGCTTTATCAAAAAGGAAAGTTTTAAGCCTAGCCTTAAAAGTAGACAGGGTGTCTGCCTCACGGACTAAAACTGGTAGTTGGTTCCACAGGAGAGGAGCCTGATAACTAAAAGATCTGCCTCCCATTCTACTTTTAGAAATTCTAGGAACCACTAGTAAACTTGCAGATTGAGAGCGAAGTGCTCTGTTAGGAACATAAGGAACAATCAGATCTCTGATATAAGATGGAGCTTGGCCATTTAAGGCTTTATATGTGAGAAGGAGGATTTTAAATTCTATTCTTGATTTAACAGGAAGCCAATGAAGAGAAGCCAGGATAGGCGAGATATGATCTCTCTTTTTAATTTTCATTAGAACTCTGGCTGCAGCATTTTGGATCAGCTGAAGGCTTTTAACTACAGTTTGTGGACTTCCTGATAGTAAAGAATTACAATAGTCCAGCCTTGAAGTAACAAATGCATGGACTAGTTTCTCAGCATCACCCCTGGACAGGATATTTCTAATTTTTGCAATGTTCCTCAGATGAAATAAGGAAATTCTAGAAACCTCTTTGATATGGGATTTAAATGACAGGTCCTGATCAAAAATAACACCAAGATTTTTTACTTTATTATCTGAAATCAGTTTAATCCCATCCAAATGAAGTGACTGGCTAATCAGTTTCTTTTTCAGAGACTCTGGTCCAAAGACTATAACTTCTGTTTTGTCTGCATTCAGAACCAGAAAGTTAAGAGTCATCCAGGTTTTTATGTCTTCAAGACATGCCTGTAATCTATGTAATGGGTTAGCTTCATCTGGATTTATAGACAGATATAGCTGGGTATCATCAGCGTAACAGTGGAAATTAATCCCATGCTGTCTAATAACTCTACCAATTGGGAGCATGTATAAAGTAAAGAGAATTGGTCCTAGCACTGATCCCTGTGGTACTCCACAGTAGGGCTGAAACGATTCATCGAGTAACTCGAGTAACTCGATTACAAAAAATCCTCGAGGAAATTTATCTGCCTCGAAGCTTCGCTAAATTTATTGTATTGTAATAAGCAATGCTGTTAAATACGCAGCACACTGGTCTAGCCGGAGGGTTTCTGTGTTGCACAACGCTACCACTTCCGTTAGCGCCTGGCGCGCTTGTGCTAAGCTTGTAGCTATGGAGGGAACCGGAGAAAGCTCAGAAGGAGAACCCCGAAAGCGACAAAAAATGTCCAAAGTTTGGGAACATTTTAGGCTAAACAGAAAGGACAACACAGCGCAATGCATCCACTGCAAAGCAGAATTGGCGTACCACAACAGCACGACATCAATGTTGCAGCATCTGAAGAGAAAACACCCGCTACATGCATCCAACTCGTACACGGTTGCCAACGTAACGTTTATGTTCTCTTTGCTAACTACGTTGTGTGATAATCTGCCATGTTATAGATGTAAATTGAGGCACACTATTTTGCTAACGTTACATCTAAACATTGCGGTTACTTAACCGGGTGTAGTGTAAATTGTATGTGAGGGTGGAACTGAGAGAAATTATGCAGGACTTAATGTAAGTTTGTTAATAAAAATACGCAGCAACAGATTACAGGCATAAGCTGAAAAGCATTTATTTATTGGTGTCTTTCCATCCTGAAAAGTTACAGTCTTTTCTTCTCGCTACTGTTATGTATGAATTAGAAATTTTTGATTAATATTTTTTGTAGTAATTCTATATTTGTTTATACCTAAGCAATCAAGAATAAATAATAGCATCGTTTTAATAAAAATAGCAACATTTTTGCATTTTATCATGACTAGTTAAGGCTGCAGAACTCTGTACAAACTCAAACCTTTACATTTAGACATTTTTATAAGCATATTTATGAGCCTGCCACTTTATTATTTGAATATAATTTAATATCTTATAACTTTTCTTCAGGTTAAAGCAAACTACTGTTACAAGTAAACTTTCTAAACTACAAACATTTAACTGTTAGGGATGCTCAAAAAGGAGATATTGGACTGATCTGGACTAACTGGTGTTATTGCAGATTTGCCAATAGTTTATTTTATAAATTTTTTTTATCCGATTACTCGATTAATCGTAAGAATAATCGATAGATTACTCGATTACTAAAATATTCGTTTACAACAGCCCTACTCCACAGGTAACCTTTGAGCGTGTTGAAGATCTATCATTAACATGAACAAACTGAATTCGATCAGATAGATAAGATTTAAACCAGTCTAGTGCTGTTCCTTTAATTCCAACAAAATATTCAAGTCTTTCTAAAAGAATATTATGGTCAACTGTATCAAATGCAGCACTAAGATCCAACAGGACGAGCACAGATACAAGTCCATTATCTGAGGCCATGAGAATATCATTAGTGACTTTCACCAGAGCTGTTTCAGTGCTATGATGAGCTCTAAAGCCAGACTGAAACTCTTCAAAAAGTTCATTATGGTGGAAGTGATCGCAAACTTGTTTGGCAACTACTTTCTCAAGAATTTTGGATAAGAAAGGAAGATTGGATATAGGTCTATAATTGACCAAGTCATCTGGGTCAAGAGACGGTTTCTTAAGCAGAGGTTTAATTACAGCAACCTTAAAAGCTTTAGGTACATATCCCTGTAACAGAGATAGATTAATCACATCTAAAATGGAGGAGGAGATCAAAGGGAATACCTCCTTAAATAACCTGGTTGGAACTGGATCTAACATACAAGTTGAAGGCTTAGATGAAGACAATAATTTTGCTAATTCAGAGAGTTCAACTGGATCAAAGCAGTCTAAACCCGGTTCAGATTCCATGACTACCTCAGGTACAATCGCGGATAGAGGAGTGCTTATGATCTTATTTTTAATAAGATCAATCTTATTTATAAAGAATCCCATAAAATCATTGCTGCTAAGAGCAGGTGGATTGGACGGTTCAACAGAGCTATGGCTCTGGGTGAGTTTGGCAACTGTATTAAAAATAAATCTAGGATTATTCTTATTCTCCTCTATTAATGAGGAGAAGTATGCTGCTCTTGCTTTACAAAGGGTCCTCTTATACAGCAGTAAACCATTTTTCCAGACTAGGAAGGACTCTCGCAGGCCTGTGGAGCGATATTTTCTCTCCAGTTTCCTAGCATTTTGCTTCAAAGTATGCAGCTCTGCATTAAACCAAGGAGCAAGCTTTCTATTTTTAATGGTTTTCATTTTCAAAGGAGCTGCGTTGTCTAAGGCAATACGCAGAGAACTAGCAACCCCATCAACAAAATCATCAACCTGTGAAGGGGAATAAGCTAAGCTTTTGCACTCTGCAGCACTGCTCAGTGACACAGAGGAGAGAGAAAGTGAAGCAGATTCTTTAAAATTTATAACTGCACTATCTGATAAAGATCTACTAAAATTGAACCTTCTTTTGGGGGAGGAGAACTCTGTTAAAGTAATCCTGAAGGTTATTAGAAAGTGGTCAGAGAGGACAGGGTTGTGAGGAAATACTGTTATTTCTTCACATTCTATGCCGTATGTCAGCACAAGATCCAAAGTATGAAGATGAGAATGCGTGGGACTATTCACATTTTGAACAAAGCCAATAGTGTCTAAGATAGCATTAAAGGCTGCTCTTAAGCTATCGCCTTCAATGTCAGCATGGATGTTAAAATCTCCCACTATGATGACCCTGTCAGTATTTAATACCAAATCAGAAAGGAACTCTGAAAACTCATCTAAAAATTCAGAGTAGGGACCTGGTGGACGATACAAAGTTACAAAAAGAAGAGGTTTTCTTGCCTTGAAATTTGGATCAGGGAAATTAAGGGTTAAATGTTCAAAAGAGTTGTAGGTATTAATTGTTTTGGGAGTAATCAGTAAGTCAGACTGGAAGATTGTTGCTACTCCTCCTCCTCGCCCAGAACTTCTGGGGATGTGAAAATTTAAATAGCTTGAAGGAGTTGCCTCATTTATGCTCACATAATCCTCTTGCTGCAGCCAGGTTTCTGTAAGGCAAAACAAGTCAATGTGATTATCACAAATCAAGTCATTAACTAGTAGACTTTTAGAGGAAAGCGATCTTATGTTAAACAGACCGCATTTAATTGTTTTAACTTTTTCCCCAATTGGAGTTATTTTGATTTTAATTAGATTATCATGATTTACTCCTTTGGGAATCTTTGCTAATTTATTAGATTTTGGTCGTGGGCAACACACTGTCTGGATGGAGTAAAGAGTGGGTAACAGTAGAGAAGCTGCAGAGATGTGTGTTAAACTACAACTCTGCTTCCTGGTCTGCACCCTGGGTGGTCAGGGTTTTGGAGGACTAATAAATGTGGCCAGATTCCTAGAAAGAAGAGCTGCACCATCCAAAGTGGGATGGATGCCGTCTCTCCGAATCAGACCAGGCTTTCCCCAAAAGGATTGCCAATTATTAATGTAGCCCACGTTGTTTTCAGGGCACCACCTAGACAACCAGCGGTTGAATGACGACATGCGGCTAAACATGTCATCACTGGTCAGATCAGGGAGGGGACCAGAGAAAATTACGGAGTCCGACATTTTTTTGGCAAACTTACACACCGAAGCAACACTAATTTTAGTGACCTCCGAT
The DNA here is from genome assembly GCF_016077235.1 of Cyprinodon tularosa. Lineage (NCBI taxonomy): Eukaryota > Metazoa > Chordata > Actinopteri > Cyprinodontiformes > Cyprinodontidae > Cyprinodon > Cyprinodon tularosa. The sequence goes on from NW_024039654.1 coordinate 70,668, forward strand.
CGGCGTAACCGGGTGTCATTACCACCAGCGGGAATAACAATCTTACTGTATTTAACCTTATCCTTAGCCAGTAGTTTCAGGTAGGATTTGATGTCGCCCGTTCTGGCCCCCGGCAAACATTTGACTATGGTCCCTGGTGTCTCTAATGCCACGTTTCTGACTATGGAGCTGCCAATCACCAGAGTGGGCTTCTCAGTGGGTGTGTCACTGAGTGGGGAAAACCGGTTAGAAACGTGAACGGGTTGGTGGTGACCAGTGGGCAGAGATCCACGACTACGCTTTCTGCGTACAGTTACCCAATCGCCTGGCTGCTCAGGCACTTTTGGAGGACAGCTACGTGGGGGGCCTACTTTAACTCCTGGATGTTCAACAGCCTGAAGCCTGGATTCTAACTCTGACACCCTCGCCTCCAAAGCTACAAAAATACTACACTTATTACACATCCCATTATCACTAAAGGAGGCAGAGGAATAACTGAACATCTGACACAGAGAGCAGGAGAGAGGAGAGGAAGAAGGAAGAGTTGGAAAAGAGTCAAGGGAGGGAGAGAGAGAAGCCATAGCAATGCTAAGCTAGCGCTAGCCTAGGCTAGCTACTCCTTGCTATCAGAAATAAAACCGTTTGAAACTGACAAGTGCTCAGTAGAAAAGTGCAGCAGAAGGTGCTATGTTTTAAAGTAGTCAGTTAGAGTTACTTAGATACAGAGATATCACAGAGAAAATAACTTAACTTCAGATGGAGATCCTCTGAACAGCTGCACACTCAGTTAATCCAAACAGGAAGTGAACAGGTCCAAACAGGACAGGATATTATGCATTGATAAAGGTTTGGTATCAGGATCAGTGCTTATGATATATTCTGAAAATGCTTTAATAAACAGTAGATAGCTTCCTCAGTCCGTCTGCAGCCTGCTGTCCTCAGCAGCGCCGAGTATTTCAGGAGGGCAGTGAAAAGTGAGAAGCATTCCAGACATCACTGTAGATTCTTTGTAGCACTATTTGAGCAGTGGCTATAAGCTTTAAAACAACGGTTTGATTCCAGACATGTTCAGCGTAACTCGGTATAAACCAAAAAAAGGAGCGTTTTTCTGCTGCGGTTTGTCAGCCACCATCGCCATGTTCCGAAATGTCAATTTACTGAAAATTTTAAATAATTTGATTATTATTTGATTCCTACTGAATGTAATTCTACTTATTTAAGATTTAAAGTCGTAGGGAAATTGCATTTCCTAATTCTCCGAGTGGTACACGACTTTACACGAGTGAATATAGTGAACGTTATTGGTCGTTTATCTACGGGGCGGGATTGTTGTGGTGGAAGGTTTGCAAGCACATTTGATTGTGACTGGATTCTCGGAAGCATCTTGCTAACCAGTTAGCAACTTAGTGCTAGTAGATTCCCAATGGGAAATTACATTGGGACCAAGGAGCACTTAACAACAACACTGTCAAGGAACGCTATGGACAGCAGAAACATGCAAGAGGAGGAGAGTTTTGTGTCAGAGGTCGTGGATGAGTCTCCTCCGTCTTACATTTTTTATTTAAAGGAGGAAAGCGGGGACAAAGTTGTTGTGGAAGAGGACGCCAGGGTGGCAGAAGCTTGGTTTGGTGTAGAAGGCTTACAGCCGTACATGTTTGAGCCCTTGCCTCTCAACGCTGCCAGTTCTGTTAGCTCTACACCTGCTGAAGGCACAGACGTCCATCCCAGTGAACACTGGGACGGAACTCAATGGGAAAGTAGATTATTCTTATTTCTTATTTCAACTGTTGCGTATATTAGCTGCGACATATGAATCAAGATGCTATGACCGAAAAAAATGTTATTGACAGATGACCGTTGATATATGATTGGCTGAATTTAGGTGTTCAGGCTGACATATAACTAAAGGGCCTGCATAAGATAACAAAAAAACCCCACAGATTTTAAGACAGGATTTTTTTAAATGAGTACATTTACATACATGTTTAAGCTAGAATGATTTGACATTTAAATATTATTTCTCTATGACTTTAAGCTTATCTCATACCAAACCCTATTTTAATATTTCAGATAAATCCAGCCACATTATTTTGCTTAAAAACACAATAACTTTAAAGTTACAGTAAAATATGAATCTGAGTCACATTCAACTCGCTCACTGATGACGTCCGGACTCTGCAGCCCTGCTTTTACTTCATATAAAGTTTTAAAGAAATGTCCGAGGTTGACATGCAAAGCTGGTTTCTTCATCAGTCTTAACAAATCAATCTGCTGAAGTGCTTGGCTGAAACATCTAGTTTCTGTTTTAAGATGTGACCATTTTGGCGCGCCGGGTGGGAGTCACATGATGATATGATGACATAGTGATGTCATCAGAACGTACTGTTTTCTATTAAATTGAGTATTTTAGTTTTGATTACAAGTTTATTTTGTGTTTTCCCATTTGTATTTCTTTTGTTATTTTTATTATTATCATTATTTTTGTATACCTAAGAGTTTATTTGAGTTAGAAGTAATTGCTTAGTTTTTTTTGCCTCCTGTGGGCGGAGCCCGTAGCTTTAAAAGCAGGGCTCTGTTCCTCTGGAAGGCAGTCTGTGGCTGGACTCCTGAAGTCACACTGACGGTGATGACTCTGACATTGAAGATACTGCTGTTTGTCTGATTTTAACATGCCTTGGACGTCCTTGTAAATATTCTGCACCAACCATCTTTGTTCACCAGAAGAAAAAAGTCACTAAAGTGATCTCCGGCCTTGGCCAGTCATTTATGTTTGACCTAGTCATAATAGAACCCCGTCACAGTGGGGTTTGAGTACATCTGTAAAAAAAAAAACTGAGAAAAAAAAAACTGATATTCCCTCAGACTGTCAGCATTTTAGAGAAGATCATGTGACACGGACAGAGAGGGCTCTGCAGCCCCTAGTGTAGTCTGTCTGTCCATGAATGTCTCATTAAAGGGTAAAAATAACTTAGATTTGGACTGTTTGTTATTAAAGCCAATAAATAATGTTCAGGACAATACATACAGCCATAGGGAAAGGATATTTGAAATTGCTTAATTGGAAGTTGCAATAAATCACCAGAATCAGATACTTGGAATTTGATTGGGGCCTCCGCTTTCAAACACTGGAGAAACCATATATTTTAGTTTATTCCGTCTGCAGTATTGGTTTGCATATTGAGCATGTGGTGAAAACCAAAATTATGTATTTTTTTAGTTTAGTGAGCTTTGCTCTGATCCCAGAAAACTTAGTCATGTAGTGGAAAAGTAAATTTTTATGACAGAATGTGAAAAAAAGCCACAGTTAGTTTTTATTTCATCTCAGACAGTCCTCCACATTTATTTTTATTCTTTTGTTATAGTGACATTATAACAGCTTAGTGGCGGAGCATGAGGTTGGGAAGAAAAAATCTCCACTTTCTTTGTTTCATTAATTGTACTCCTGAGGTTATACCACATACATAAAAAAATGGATGTAGTTGAGTCAGAAATTCTGGACAGTCTTACAATAAATGTTTAATCAAAGAAAACAATAGAAGAAAAAAACTAGAAGGCACAAAAGGCAATGGACATTTCCAAAAAGTTTAAAATAGACTATTTTAAACTATAGTCTATTTATTCCACCTGTTTCCTTCTCTGTTCATGTTAATAAAATAGATTCAGCTCCAGAATTTTCCCCCCACACTTTGGACTTATTTGGACTGGTCAATGTTTTTTCTCCTCAACTGGAGGAACAAATGTCAGTTAATAAAATCAAGTTTCAGCGATGCTTTGATTTTAAGCCATGATGTAGCATCTTTGTCTCTTTCTCAGCCTGAAAATCCTCTGATGTTTTATTCATTTTTTTCCTCTGAGTTACAGTAGAGCCGCTGCTCTCATGCTGCACACGGCTTGCCTTGTAAAGCCAGTCATATATAAAATATACATTTGTTTTGACTTTATTTTTGTCCCCTTTTTAGCGGCAGTTATGGTGCAGCCATGAAGAAAAAACAACGATAGACTGGATAACATGGTAACGTTGTAAAATATTAATATTGATAATAGGAGGATAATCACAAAATAATTATAAAAACAGCCTGAAATCTAAAATAATAGTACGCAATAATAGCATGCCCCTAAATCACTTTTGATCTGTGCTTGGTAAGTAGTGTTTTTAAATCTATATGGTGTCAGTGTGGCTTGTTTTGTCAGGAAGACGCAGCTTAATTTAATACTTGAAGAAACAGGAGGCAGTAGAATCAATGGGTTGGTGAAAACTGATCTTATTTACAGCAAGGAAATGGGTAATAGAGTTTACAGTCCATATGCATTAGGTCGGCGGTACCATATGGCAAACTCAGTCCTAGGTCAAAGAAGTAGCTTCATACAATTAGTGTTTTTCACTCTGCTTTTATCCAACCAGATGGTTGTTAAGAGTCACAAAAACAGCATTGTCTCAGTGTTTGAAAGGCAGCTTGTTTCCAGTTATTCTTAACCTTGTTGGTTATGCATGCAGACCACCAGGCATGGGTGTAACACAAGAACTAGACAACGTGAGGAGAGAAAAAAATGTCTCCTAACCCCCAGAAAATGCAGGGTGACGCCTTGTTTCAACTTTAGAGTCTCCTCATTGATGATCTCCTTATCCAGCAGCTATTAGGTCTTTGGTACAACATCCAGTTTAATTGAGCTGGGTGGATGATTGTGCATTTAAGTCATCATCTGAGTTTCTCTTGCGTAGAATGAGTTACCAGAGCATCAGACAATAAGCTCAAGTAAGGGAGTGGAAATGGGAGAGAGTGAGACTAGGAAGGTGCGAGGAAGTTTAGAAGTGTTTTTAAAAGTCTAGTGCTTGTGCACAGCAACAGAACAGACTGATTTAGCATGTTTAGCAACAGGTTCAAGCTGTTGATTTGCTCATTAAAAGCAGGTTACAGACGAACATATTTGTATTTCATTGGGAAAGATTGGCATCAAGTGGGTGGGAGAAGGATGGGGACTCATTTGTTCCTTCAAACATCTTAAGTTGAGATATTAGAATCTTTAAAATGATTGAATTGTTTAGTCTTTTTTTTAGTTAAATCAATATTTTTAAGTCTTGCTATTGTAGCAGTCTCTGTAGGAACATTAAAGGAAGATAAACAGGCTGGTTTCTGACATTAATCTAGTGTGTTGAACTGTGTTGTGCTATTTAAGACTCATATTTTTAATCTGCTACTATTAAGTTTGTCATCATAGGATGGTGAATACTTAACTTCTCTTGAAACAGAAGCTTTATGGCCTTAGCATTATGCTACGTTCACACTGAACGCAATCTGAGCAGCAGAAGCAGCCGGTTTACATCTAAAGCCTGTGGTCGACATACTTCAAAAGGTCCTGCAGCGTGTCTCGAGCAGTGCATCTTGATGCATCTGAGCAGCTGAAGGAGCGCCTCATGAGCATCTGAGGTGTGTGATGGGTGTCACAAGCAGCAGCTGCTAGAGTTGGAAAAATAGACGTGCCACGTCGACCAATCAGAAAGCTGATCTGGGAGCTGGCAGGGAGACAGACACAGCACTTCTGATGCAGAGAACTAAGATCACCGCCCTGAAAGAGTTTATTAACGCCTAAATTAACTTAGAAAGTCGATACCTGTCGGCAAAATATGTTCGGTTTTATTATCCTGCTGCCTACAGTTTGTACCACATACTTAAAAAACGCTAACATCTACTTCCAGCCTCCACCAACAGTAGGGGAAAATACTCCAAGAGGCAACTGCGCCAGAGGCAGCTGTTGCTGGATTCGAAACAACAGCACATTGCCGGTATGTGGGGGTCTGTACGAAATATTATTTTAAGGCAGGATTGTAATCTTTATGAACTGACTGCACATACAATGTTTTGATGTGGACATTCTTACTTAAAAACGTATTAAAACTACATTTTACCAACTTATCACAGCAAATATAGCAAAGCCGCTAACTGCTATTGAAGCAGAAGCAACAAATGCATCTTTACACACTTTACGCAACGCCTTACCTTAATGTGAACAAGCATCAAATATGAAGCAGCTGCTTTACAGCTCAAATTGCACTCGGTGTGAACGTAGCATTAGCCTTAAATACGCATCAGCAAGTGTAAAGCAAGCAGCTATGCTAATTTGTCTGACCCTGGTCTAAAGAGCTGCTCCCACTTTGATGGTGGTTACTCTGACAAATTAGCTTCCCCTCCTGGGTCTCCCAGTGTGCTAACTGGTTGTGACTTTGTAGAATTTGTTGCACGGCTCTGAGCGCGTCGCATTAATGCTTCCCTTCCACCAGAATGTCATCAGTCAAGAGTCCTTCTAGTGGAGCATCACGAAGGTGTGGATAACAGCAGGCTACAATGCTGTTTTTCTGCTTGAGGTCTGCCCCCGTCTGGTATTTTTTCCCTGAAAGGGAGACCGATCCAGGCTCATACATAGCGCGGCCACTCAGTCCACAGGGTTGCAAATGTTTGAGCTACATGTGGTTGGCCACAGAGGGTCCTGAAGGAACCTTGCAGACTGGGACACATGACAAGGTTTACGTCACGCCGGCTCTGTGGTCAAGCCGACGTGGACACCATGAATTCCCTTTAAGTATTCTCATTATTTAGCTGCTAATTTTTTAGCAGGAATATTGGGTCTCTCTGTAACTGGACCACATTTGTATATAAGTGCATCTTATATTTTATATTTGCATCTCTGTCACAGACATCTGCACTCCGATCAGCTCTATGTGTAGGTGGGTGTTTTTGCTAGCCCTCTATGGGCTCTGCCAGCTGAGCTCTTAGTAAACCTGTAAACCCTGTCCTTATTTGACACAGGTTAGAAAGATGCCAGGAAAAGACCTCCCCACTTGCCTGTGTGTGTTTGTGTGTGAGAGGGCATTTTCATGCTTGCACTATTTGTGAACAGGATTAGAATTACAGGAGAGTTTTGAACATTTTAGACCACAAACGATTACATTTGTATGCTTAGCCTAAGGCCTTCAAGTGGCCTCTATTTCCTCATCCTCTGTCTTAGTTATTTATTTTTTTTGGCAACTTTTACGTCTAACTCGTCTGATTGCTAGAGACAGGGGCTCGTTTGGCTGAAAATATTACATCGTGCAGTTTTTCATGAAAGGAAATCTATGATGGCCCTGTGCAACTTAAAGGTGCTTGGAGAACTTGGCTGCAGTTTGAGAAGCCTCTAAAACAGAAACATTTTACATAGTAAATCCATTGAATACTAACAAATAGTTTCCACCATTTAGAGTGCATATTTTTCCAATCTGTAGAATCAAAAGAAGTGCATTGCTAAAGTACCTGAAACTCATGAACTTTTTTACATTTTGTCATGTTAAAACCACAAACTTCAATGTATGTGCTGCGGGAGACCAACAAAAAAGTCATTACGTTAAAGCGAGATGAAAAAAACACATTTTACTGCAATTAAAGGTCCACATGTAGAGACTAATTTATTTATTTTTGCAAAGTAGCAAAACATAAAGATTGGATGGAGAGTATCTGTGAAAGCGAATTTCTAGTTCTGTTACAGTCTTCTCAGGCTTTTAGGTGTTTACAGAATTATTTGATTCAGGTTTCAGGTTGAGCACAAAGCCTTGCTAAAGAAGCAATTTTTTATTCATCTTATGTGCTTAATTTATCTGTATTTTTGCAACTTTTTTATTTAGCCTACTCCACTTTTTTGATGTTGGGAGGAACCATTCATATCTCAGTTTAATATGCAAAGTATCAGATTGACCCGGTCTGATTTTGTACTTAGCCACAGGCAGCCTTGGGGTGCACCAGATTAGCAACATTGCTACACTTTAGCTACATTCACACCGCAGCCTGAAGTGACTCAGATCCAATTTTTTTTGCCTATATACGACCTGGATCTGATCTTTTCATGACAGTCTGAACAACACAGATCTGATTTTTTCCAATCCGACCCAGGCCACTTGGTTATGTGGTCCTGAATCCGATAGGAATCTTATCTTTTCAAATGCAACCTACGTCTGAACGCCTAGGTCAGATTCATCCGACCTGAACATCATTAATACCCAACAAAGGTCACTATTCTGCGTCTTGCTATGCAGAAGTGACAAGAAAAACGACAACCATGGGAGATGATGAGGCCGAGAGCAGTATTTATGTTTAGCCATATTGAAAAGATTGAGTTTTTATAGTTGGACCGCTAGATGCGCGCCGGCACTACCAGTCAGTTTTACTTCTGTAAACATGGAGCACACTGACCTGTGACCTTTTGACCTGACCTGTGACTAAAACTGGTAGTTGGTTCCACAGGAGAGGAGCCCGATTACTAAAAGATCTCCCTTCCATTCTACTTTTAGAAATTCTAGGAACCAATAAAAAAAACTGCAGATTTTGAGCAAACTGCTCTGTTAGGAACATCAGGAACAATCAGAATTCTGATATAAGATAGAGTTTGGCCATTTAAGGCTATATAATCCTCTCTCCAGAGTTTGGTGTAAGTTGGACCTGTCCTTTTTGTGGATGATGCAAACCACACACTGATGGAAGAACACAGGACATACTGAATAATGTCAGTGTAGAAGACAGGCATGTGATCCTGTGGATGGTTGTATTCTTTAGTTGTTTCAGGAAGTACAGTCTTCTGTAGCTTCTTCTGAACAGTGCCTTTGTCTAAGAACACCTCAGTTCCTGAGAAAGAGTTGTTCCTCTGTACCAGAAGTGATTCGCAGTAGACGCCATGTTGTCATCTCAACAGGTTTAGGTGATTTTAGCTGTAGGTGGCTCTGATGGCATTTGTGGACCTTCCTGTGCAAAATCAGACCAATGATAGCAGTTTTATCTAATTATATCAGGAGTTATATGTAGAACACGCCCCTTGGGGCTCCAAGGCTTAGAAGATGATCTTATACTGCTGCTGGTCAGTAAGGAAGGTGCTGATCCACTGACATGTGGAGAAAGCACTGTGAGCTGGGTTAGCCTCTGGTAAAGGAGCTAGATAACCTGCCAGTGAACAGTCTTGTCTTCTTCTGGGTCAACTGTTTGGTTCACAACACTCCAGAAAATGGACTATGGCAAGATTAAAAAGTCCCAAAGGTTTGGTGGGAAGGCACTCCCAGTCTGCAACCGAAGTCATTAAGTATTTCAGCAAACTGGCATTTGTGGAAACATTATAACATTATAGTTTCTACTCTTGACAAAAGTTTGTAGAGCATAGTCCTTTTCTTTGCATCAGGCTAGCTGAGGATAGCAGCTTTTTTCTCTTTCTTGTTTTGTTTTTTTAGAAACTTGTTACTGGTTTTAAAATAAATTTATTTCAACACTAATTTGTCTGGTTATCAGTTGAAAATTTGCCTAAAAACATCTTTGATTAAATGTGTTATTTTAGTTTCATGTCAGAAATATGTCCTCATTTCTGTTGATGGGTCACATAAAATCCCAGTTAGATATTGTTATAATCTGGAATTGTGACATTTTTGAAAGGTGACCAGATGGACAGATCTGGATTGTTTGCCTCATAAAGGATGGAAACTATTTTGGGTTATCAGTAAAATCAATCAAGACTTAAATTTATTGAACATAAATAAATGATCCTACTTTGCCCTTTGATAGAAGACACAGAAGGCAATGGTAAGATTAAACCCTGCAGAAGTTGAGTAGGCGCTGTAAACTGTCTTTTTTATCACCAGGTTGTCCTACCATTTTTGCTCTCATGATGTTCTGTCGATAAACTATCTTGCGTCCTACATGAATTTGTAGGTGCCTTGATGCCTCACTGACCTAAATTTAACCACTTGAAAGCACCAGCCTGGAGCAATAGGGCAAACAAATTGGCTACACATCAATTGCTTCTTGACATATATCACACTATATCTAAAGGTTAGCAGCATCCACTGTTGGTTGGCTGGTTAATGTGTAAGCCAACAGTAAACCTCTGGCCTCCTTTCTAGGGGTTCTCTGTCTTTGCCTCTTTCACCAACATCTCTTGCTTTAGTGGGATTGCGGAAAACCTGATTTAGTTATTTCTTGACTAAATCCGCATCTCTCTGCTTGCTCTCATTTATGTCTTTTCTTTCCTTTCCTTTGCCTCTCTTTTGTGCCATGCCAAGCACCACATCTAGTCAGTACTTTTTAAAAAACCAAAATACTGTCTTTTGGTAAACTCCTGAATAATAATTGCCAAAACACTGTTGGTGGTCAAGATGTTCCTTTGAACGTTCTTTTGTGGACTCTTTCTTTAAAGATGCCTCCAGCTCTCCACCTTGGCAAGAGAAGAAGTTGTCCAATCAAGCTTCAGGCTGAGAATAGCAGCTTTGATCCCCTGAGCCAAACTTTCACCAAACTCGGCCTACTTGAATACCCTTACCACAAGGAGTGGGTCTTGGCTGGCCGTTTCTGGCTTAGGAAAAGATGGGCACTGGAGTGCACCCAAAGCCTAATTAATGACAGGGGTCTTAATAGAAATAAAAGCCCCGATAATCCTGTTTAGCAGAGTCCTTTGCTTGCTTTGTTTGGGCCTGTAGTTGTTGATGTTGTGTGTCTAAGACGGCTTCACATTACCTGTAATAATTTGGATGCTATTCTTTATTTCTGTTACTGTTCTACATTGTAGAAACAAGCTAGAGGAAAACTGAGAATTAAAAAATATATTTTGAACCAAGGAAATGTGAAATAACTGAAGGTTCTAAAGCTAAAGACAAGGCTTGGCTTTTGTGTTTCTAAAAGCAGAGAATGTTGTCTGTCACTTGGCTGGTGATGTAAGTCCTGACCTTTCCCTGTGTTTAAATGTTTGACAGACCAGACACTGAACCCAATAGAGCAATAATTTACAGCTGTATCTTGAGTCTGCCCCACCTTTATTGATGGGTAAACAAGAAGTTTATTTTCTTACACCCTTAAGCACACCCTAAGAGATTAAAGAGGCGTTGTAAATTAGCTGATTACCAGAAAACAAAGCGTTTTGTAATCTTAAAATGCCTAATTAAATAAAATAACTGTATGGAGATTTTAAAGGTTGGCTATTTTTTCTCTGCATCCTTTTCTGCCAAATTTGCAGATTTGCCAGTCCTTTTTAGCATGTGGTGACCCCATCATTTTGGGGCTCTGCCATAACAGCTTGTCTTCTTGGCAGCTTTAATCTGTCTGGGTGTCATGCTGTTGGTCAGTCTGCCTTTCTCCATAGTTCAGAAAGTCATAGCTAATTGTTTACTATGGCAAAAAGTCAAGCGATTAATAAAGGTTTTGGCATGCAGGGGCAGTGAATGCTGTAACAGTCATGGCAGTGACCATCAGACTTCCTATATGGGGTTCCAATGGACTAACCTCAGTATTTTGACAAAGTATCTTCATGTTTTGTGCTTTAGGACACCTAGACACAGTAATATATCACTAATCCAAATTTGTAGTTGATATTGTTTGTCTAAAAATTTAGACTTAAACTTAGAAAAAAGTTAAGTCTAAAGGGCTGGTTATACTCCCGCAGTAGTGTGTCTCAGTGAGCTTGTTGCAGGTATGACGCAGATATTTTTGATATATGCCCAATTTCGAAGCGTGGTCTGTGCTATTTTATTCCACGCCACGTGGAACCCTTACTACAACTACATCATCTCCTTTACCATGCCGGACATAGATAATTTGACCGTGGTGGATTATGATGCCGTGGAGTTCCTCATCTACTGGTCAGATGTGCGCACGCAGACCATCAAAAGAGCTTTTATTAACGGAACAGGAGTGGAAACAGTGGTGTCTGCTGACCTTCCTAATGCCCATGGTCTGGCAGTAGACTGGGTGTCTAGGAACCTGTTCTGGACCAGAACAGGTTCAGAACAGCAGTACATTGGGTTAGAGGGACAATTGCGAATTAGCTAGGATTGTGGGTGTGATGGGTGGCGTGTTTCTCTTCTGTTAACGGAGGTCATTAAACAAAAAGGGCAACTGGATTGCTCGTATATGTGCTGTCCTTGTGATTTAGAGAACGAGTCGTACAGATGTGGGTACTTCCTCCCTTCTTCGCCGACATGCTCTTCTAGCTGGTCCATGTTTTCCACAATGGCGGTCATACAAACAAAACACGCTGGCAAGGTCCCAAACAGGAAATACACATAGTGTAGAGCGGAAGTAGGAGTGACTAATCAGAGGCCTCCTTTCTCTCCTCTCTGCCACTCTATTTTCGGGAGGTGCACCAGGGTGTCTTTGGGAGGAGGCATATCTGCGACACACAGTCAGACGACCCGGTTTCTGAGCATAAACCAGGTTTTTCTTTGTTAGAGATTCTTAGCATGTCTTCAGCACCAAAGATTATTTACCCACCCAACCTCCCACTACTCTTCTGAGTTTACTAAAACATCTACACATCTTATTGGCTTAGCTATCGCCAAGAGCCAGTGCACATGGCTCGCTTCATATTGATATTTATTCATAATAGAGCAGGTAAGACATAAACACTAGTGTTGAAAAGTAACTAGCATTGCACAACTAGCTTAAAACATATTGGTTTACTTACTAAATGTTCTGGAAGTCAGATTCTGTGATACCTTGAAAAACTCCACTAATATATTACTATGAATATAAAAAAATTGTATTATATTATTTTATTTCCCCTTAATTCGACCAGCTTAATTGCTTTGTTTAGTGTTTAAACCCTGTATACATCACATATATTTTCTCAATTTTTTCACAAATTCCATTTCATATCAATTAGAATTCATATATATTGAAGTAAAACTGTCAAAAGAAACATTTTCTAAAAGTTTATTGGCTTTTAAAAATAAGCAGCTTTTTTCATTCTGGCCACTTCTTCTGCAGCAGATCTGACTCAGTGCAAAGCAATGGTTTCTGTTTCTCACACCGTACTAAAGTGATCTCCTATAAAATGTTTCACATTGCTTACTAATATGGTCAGTAGCGACAGATATGTGACGTTACATGGGAACTATGAATTAAAGATGAGATGTTTGTTCCTGTTGTACCCAACACCACTTATCAGTACCAAATATCGTGTCAACACTGCAGACTCATCTGAGTCTTTCTGCAGATGACAGGAAGGGGATAGTTGTAATGCAGAGTTGTAATGAGTCATTTGATGCTCATGGATGCATTTACCAGTGATTTCCTCATTCTCCTCATATTGCAGTCCAGGCTGCATCATGTTAAAAGCTAAAAAAATCAAACAGCATCATGACCTGACTCACTGTTCACTGAATGTTTGGAGACTTCCTGCAGAACTTAAAGGTGTTTATGCTAATTTTTTTAAAAAGACACACCGTCATCTCATAAAAAAAAAAAATGCACACGTACAACCCTGTACCTGCTCCCGCATGCCTATTACGCATGCACAAGCCCATTTCTCCTCACTCACACTCTGTTTAAAAGCGTCTGTTCTCATAGCTCAAACAAGCTTACTGTCCTACATGTCCGCCCTAATCCATCCATCCATCCATCCATCCATCCATCCATCCATCCATCCATCCATCCATCCATCCATTTTCTGTCTTGCTTATCCCAAGTGGGGTGCTTTTGCCTATCTCCAGCTGTCTACATGCGAGAGGCGGGGTACACTCTGGACAGGTCGCCAGTCCATCGAAGCAGACTAATCCCTAAATCCCTCAATCACTATATAGAGCAGGGACTATATAGTAGACTTTATAGCAAACTAAGTTAACTTCCTGTTCGGAAAGATGATCACTGCTTTTTGCTTCCCGTTGGTCACATAACTCCACCTCCACGGTGCGGTGCCTGCGCCATCTTTGTTATTAATCGCAATAGTGGGCCGCTGTGACAGTTAATTCCATAATGCTTTGTTAGGAGAGCTCTCCGCACAAAGCATTCTGGGATATATCTGCCTCTTCTGAGGGCTTTCTTTTCTTCTCATACACTTCGTAGACATTTTTTATCTTACAACCCTCTGCCATTTTTAAAGAACCACGGTGAGAAATGTGAACTTCAATGACTGTCTGAAACAGAAGCTCACCACAGATAAACGCCTGAAAGTGTGCATGCGCAGAAAAAGATAGCTAACTGGACGAGCACTCAGGACGGCCTTGCATAGACATATCACCAGAATGATTAACAATTAGGAAGTCAACTTATTTAGATGATCCACCTAGAAATAAAAGATATTCCTCAATACCTTTAAGTGGAGATGTACAAACAAAGGCCATAATATAACTTAGACTTAAACAACTTTTCTTGTCATTTTGTATATACAAAGTGTATACAAAACTTAATTTTGTTTTGTACAGCTCTCGTGACATTTCCTTTTCTTAAAGTGCATCCGTGATCAAATGTAAACAGTTTAGAAGAAGAAACATGTTTTTTCAAAAGTTCAGCTGCCTGATGAGCAGTAAAGTTCCATATCCTGCTGCTGATGTGCTCCGCAATGACTCTCTGGCCTTCGTTATGTAAAATATCTGCCTCTGCAGTGGGTAAAGTGGTAGAGCTACTTTAAGCAATAATGTGGTGAACCACTTGTTGTGGTATTTAGTTTTCTTATTGTTTTTTTGTATTATTCAGAGACTGCTGATACCCATTCGAAAGTAAACCTCAAGAAGTGATAATTTTATCCTCCTTCTCTTTGTTTTCTGGGACCTGTCCTACATCCACAGTGTCTGGTTTTAGCGTGTTTTGGGTGTCACTACAGGAGCAGGGTTTATTAAGCTCAATCACAAACTATTACACTGCCATTTACTCTAAGTGAGAAGAAAGATTACAGAGAAACCCTGATAGATAACTTTCAGCAATAGAACTTCACAAGAAAGAAATCAGTTTAAACACGAGGAGCTTCTGAAGGAGGTCAGATGCAACGAACTTAATTGGATGTCTTTATTTGACCTAAATAAAGATGATCGCTGATGACACTATGTTATTGTGTAAATTGTATTTTAGTAACATGTACCTACCTTAAATAATATGTTGTAAATCAAATGAAAATGACCTTACCTGTTTTGACATATTGAAATCTCTCTACCTGCAGTCATACTGACGGATGAGGAGGTTCAGAGGAAAAGGGAAATGATAATGAAGAGAAAAGAAGAAGAGGCAGCCCGGGAGGCGCAGAGGCCCCGGCTGAACGAGGAGCAGGCCCGGATGATCTCCAGCTTGGTGGAAGCTCACCATAAGACCTACGATGCCTCCTATTCTGACTTCTCACGCTTCAGGGTCAGTCCACTTTAAAATGTCAAGCATCTCTCACATTAGCATAGGTAAAAACACGCTTTTCACATTTCCTCCTGCTTTAATCTTTGTTTTATTTTTTGGAGTTATATATGATGGACCCAGAAGCAGTTTTATATAATTAAGAAACCCTGAAGTGTTTTGTGCATTTCTAGTTAGCCCCCTTGTGTTTGAATTTTTTCATAAGGATGTTTTTCGGCTATTAGAGCTGCTTTCTGTTTTGAGGTAGAATTTATGTTTTCTTGCTTTTATTCTGCTTTTTGTTTTACTTCTATTTTATTACTTTAGAATCAGAATCAGAAATATTAATATATTCACCTTCATAAATAGCTTAATTTAGTCACTTAGATGGTTTTAAAATGTGCCACAACATGTCAGGATGGATATTTGGCTTTTTTATTTTAATAAAGATATATTTTTATTAAACTATTTCAGTTCTTAGCTGTAGTTTGATGTTTCAGGTTTTATCTTGTGAAAGGGGGAATCCCTGCCTTTTCTTTAGTATAGTTTTGCTTTCAGGACTTCCCTTCGAAAATAAATCCCACCAGCATGATGCTGCCACCAACATGGATGGAGTTAATGGTTATATACAGTGTTGATTAAAAACCACTCAAAGCGTTTTGCACTTAGCTTTATCGTTGGACTTATCGTCCTGTGTACCTGCTTCTTTTAAAAGCAATGCTTCTTTCAGCCGCTTTGCAGCCTGCAGCACCTCCTGCACCATCAGGGGCCTTTTGGCGGCGTCTCTATAAGCTCAGCTTACCATGACTGTCGGTGCAGCTCCACACTGGTGCTCTGCTAAGGTTTGCAGTTGCAGCCTCCTGTTTTATTTTAAGACGATGAATTAAACGGCTCTTCATGAAGCAGACCTTGGGATATTGATTTATAACCCATCCTTGGTCTTATTTCTGCATTCCTGCTGCTTTTATACTGAGATGAAATGACACACTGACTGACTTGTTTTGCTAATATGGTAAATTATGAAGACAAGGGTTTAAATTTGAGTTAAGGAACAAATACAGACCACAATTTTCTAGTTTATCCTTGTCTTTCCTTCCATTGTAGGTATGCCAATGTTTGTGGGAATGTTTGTTTTGTTAACAAGCAAAGATTTCAAAGTGTCCTCACAAAGCGCTCTATACAACTGTGGCTCCTGCTGTCATCCTTTTACTCGTGTTTCCAGTTTAGTTGACATCAGTAACTCACATTACAAAGAATTTATTAATGTTTTCTGAACTAGATCAGACGGGATTCTTCTAGTGGCCCACAACAACAGGACTGACCAGAGCTAATGAGGAGGAGAGTCAAGAATAACTGGAATGTCTGAGAAAGTCTCACAGACTCCGTGATTTATTAGCGTCAAGTATGATTGCAGCACTGCACGCTATGCAGGCAGCCACGGGCACGCTGTTACCGAGCAGCCGACGAGTGAGATCTCCCATTATCGAGCTGTAGGTGTTGCACTTAACTAGGAGAAAACCACAAGCGGACAAATCCATACAAAGAAAACATCAACTTAGCAGCAGATTTCAATTATGTTCGGAAACTCAAGAGGGAATTAAAAAGGATCTTAGTACTTGTTCGAGATAAATAAAACAAATGCCCCGGTAACAACAGCCAGATATGTTTACATAAGAAGACCTAAAATTAATTCGTAGATAAACAAAGGAATAGGCCGACACAGATCTGGATACCAGGACTACATAAAAGCCTCGGAGCTCCTGGCGGTTCAAGTGGAGGCTGGAGGAATTTTCTCCTCTCACTGCCGCAAATATTCAAGTCTTTAGTTTGTTTGCCTGTTTGCACTCAGCTGTTTGTGCCCTCAGTAAATCATTCTCCGTTTTTTTCCGCATCATCCATTGACGAATGACATGCTTTTTACCTTCCAAACAATATTGCCTGTTTTTCACAAAACCTACCGGATGATATGTGTGTTTATCGCTTGACAGTTTGACAAACTCCTTAAATAAAAGCCAGTTTACGGTAACCTACTTAATGTCTGCAGGCATGTTATTTTATGTGTACTGTTTTGTAACTCCTGGGTCAGCCTGAGACACAGGAGAAGCAGCTTTTAACATATTCATGTCCGTTTCTCTGCCTTTTTTCAGCCTCCAGTGCGTGACGGCCCGGTAACACGCAGTGCCAGCAGAGCTGCCTCCCTTCACTCACTGTCTGATGCCTCCTCTGATTCATTCAATCACTCACCTGGTGAGATAAATAATAACTCTTTCTTTTCTTTCATGCTTCTTCTCGTCTATCAACTATTTCATTCAACGCTGCTGTCAGTGTCCCAGCTAGAGTTTAACCTGCAAGATCAATTCTTTAAAGCAGTCGTACTCAAATTTTTTTTTCCTTTGCCTTCTTGAGATAATGACATAACTATCTTGTTATCACGAGAATACAGTTATTTATTTCTCGAGATAACGGGATGATTAACCTGTATGAGTAATGAATGAGGCTGGCCAAGAGCCCTGGATTCCCAGTCCATCCATGCCTGCGGTGCCCATAGTTCTGCAGTTGCGGTAACGCTTGTGTGCAAATAATCAGTTTTTTAGATTCCTTTTTACTCATTGTCAGGTCGCGGTGGATGATGGGATAGCATTGGATACAGAAACAAATCTGTTTTGTTATTAAAAGCTTGAATCTGGACTCATTTTGGGGGTTAATGCATTATATACCTGTTACAGGCGTAACACCGGGGCTGTTCAGAAAACACCAGGAGCTAAGTCATCGGAGGCATAGCTCTAATTGCTTATGAATCGGAATGGAAAGTGGAAAAATAATAATCAAACCAACAACGTCATCTTGTTACCTAAAAGTTAAAAATTGGGATTATTTACAGAATGACACATAGGCTGCCATGACTTCTAAATCATCTCCCGCTATTGCAGTATTTAGTCGGTTTTAACTCACACCAATCATACCGTTATCACGGGAAAACTTTTGCTATCTTTAGATAATAGGAAAAAGAACTCGTTTGCTCGAGAAAATCCGAGTGAAAAGGTACCAAAGGGACACGGCGCCCTCGGCTTCCGTAATTCTTGGAGTTATAATTGGAAAATTAAACCAATCTTTTAGAATTTATCACTTTGGGCTTTATTTGTATATTTATTATCCGTGTTAATTGTTTGCTTTCTTTTTCTGTTTTTTGCTTTTCCATGAGCTTATTCAATTTAATTTAATTCAGTGTATTTATAAAGCGCCAATTCACAACTCAAGTCATCTCAAGGCACTTAACAGTTCAACCACATCCTCCAGTCAAATTGATTCAAAGTTTATTATCTAAGAGAAAACCAGTTGATTGCATCGACTCATTGAGTCAAGGGCAATCCCTCACACTAAGCATACTTGTAGCGACAGTGGAGAGGAAAAACTCCCTTACTTCACTTATAGTGATTTAGTTAGCTAAGTTAGTTCACAGTACGGTGTCAGGAATAAAAAAGATGTACCTTATATTTTATTTATGTATTTTTGTTGACATGAATTGGTTTGTGGGTTTTTTCTGTGTTTCTGTGTTAGTTAGCAGAGATCCAAAGGTCTGTTACTTTAATAGTTATACTTTCTAAGGACTATATTCAAAAGTGAGGTTTTAAGTTTTAACTGGTTTAAAGAAAATAAACAAAATCAAATCTAATGCTATGTTCAAACAGCAAGCGGCAGGAGCAGCAAAAATGCACGTGCTGCTTCATTTTTGATGCTTGTACAAATTCCGTTCGCATCAGATGCTCAGAAGCTCGAGAGGCGCTGCTCCTGCTGCTCAAAACACGCTGCAGGACTTTTTGCTTGTTGCGCGTCATCCAGTTGCATGTCTACTAGCTGCTTCTGCTGCTTTAGAAGTGAACGTATTATTATTATTGTCTAATTTGCTTATTTCAGTTTAGAGCAGATCCAGAAGAAAATGTGTGATTCTAATAAAATAGCATCTTCAAAGCTTATTTTCAACCTCTTATTTAATTTTGAATATTTTTGCTGCATTTTCTTACTTCAAATCCTTCTCAATCTGCTTAAACAGAGTCTGTGGACACCAAGATGAACTTCAGTAACCTGCTGATGATGTACCAGGATGGAGTGAGTAGTCCAGACTCCAGTGAGGAGGACACAAAGCTCTCCATGCTGCCCCACCTGGCTGACCTGGTCTCCTACAGCATCCAGAAAGTCATCGGGTTTGCCAAGATGATTCCAGGTTTCAGGTATGGTTAAAAAAATGGCTGGAAATGTTGCTACCTTGGTCAACAATTTATATTTTAGCACCTTCAAATTTACATTTTAGTTCAGGAGTATTAAAAATACACAATTTTGAATAATGTAAATAGTTTTAGTAATTATTTCAGACAAGTATGCAAAAATTTAAACTCTGCCAGATTTTGTTTTGCATCAAATGAATGTTTTTCATTATCTGTAGTTGAAAATCACATGGTTGATCAGTTGACCTCAAAGTTAATCATCTGGCAGTTAACCATGGCAGCTTGGATGGTGAACATGACTTAAATACATCTAAGAACAGCTGCAGCTCAGAAACCACCTAGATGACGAAGTAACTGTGTTCCTTCCTGCTGTGTTGTGTTTTCTCATTGATTTAAAGTTCCGATTTATTTTCTTGTAAAATCTGCCACATCAAAGCATCAGCACGCACACGCGGCACCCTGAATGAGGTTCCCACCTACACAGAGAACACAATGATCGGCTGCCCACACGTATGCAGAGCATTAATGGAAGAGGTGAAAACAAACAAGCTCTTCCAAGAATTCGCTCAAACGCGCTGCGGCTAAAAGCTGAGCTGAGAGATAAAAATATAGATAGATAAACACTAGATCCACAGAGATTAGAGGGCTGCTGCTCATCAATTTAGAAACATTAATCAGCTTTATTCTCTGGAAGTGAGCTCATGGCAGGAAGAGAGAACAGTTATAGAAATTTTAGGTGCTAAATTAGGGTTAAATTTGAAATCTTAAGAGAATAGGGATTTAGTCCAGGGTTTTTTACTATATAAATGTTAATTCCTTGCAGCGCCACCTACGGTGGCCCAGAGGTGTCAACACAAATACAAAAGCTGCAACACAAACACAAAAGCCACAACACAAATACAAAAGCCGCAACACAAATACAAAAGCCGCAACACAAATACAAACGCCGCAACACAAATACAAAAGCTGCAACACAAATACAAAAGCCGCAACACAAATACAAAAGCTGCAACACAAATAAAAAAGCCGCAACACAAATATAAAGGCTGCAACACAAATACAAAAGCTGCAACACAAATACAAAAGCTGCAACACAAATAAAAAAGCAGCAACACAAATATAAAGGCTGCAACACAAATACAAAAGCTGCAACACAAATACAAAAGCCGCAACACAAATACAAAAGCCGCAACACAAATACAAAAGCGGCAACACAAATACAAACGCCGCAACACAAATACAAAAGCTGTAACACAAATACAAAAGCCGCAACACAAATACAAAAGCTGCAACACAAATAAAAAAGCCGCAACACAAATACAAAAGCTGCAACACAAATAAAAAAGCCGCAACACAAATACAAAAGCCGCAACACAAATACAAACGCCGCAACACAAATACAAAAGCTGCAACACAAATACAAACGCCGCAACACAAATACAAAAGCTGCAACACAAATACAAAAGCCGCAACACAAGTACAAAAGCTGCAACACAAATACAAAAGCCGCAACACAAATACAAAAGCTGCAACACAAATACAAAACCCGCTACACAAATTTTATTTCCGTTGCGGCTTTTCTATTTGTGTTGCAGCTTTTGTATTAGTGTTGACACCTCTGGGTCACCGTAGCCACCTACTGAAGCAGGTACAAAATGTACATGTTTACGTTTGTGATGGTAGGAAGGAAACTCCTTCCAGACATCAGTCTTAACAGAGAGATTGGGTCTAACTGTTGTTATGGAGACCAGGGGATCCAAAGATGCCTCGTTTAGTATGATTTTAACTTAACCTGCTGCTTATTGTGTTTATTATTAGATCGAAATAGTGTCTCATCCAGCCTGGAGGTCAGTGAATGGCAGAAATAAGCTTCTGTGTCGGGTTGTACTCATGTTCCAGGGAGACAAAGTGTTGGTTTACTTTTTAATCCTTCTGAAACCACCTCTTAGCTGAAAAGGTAAAGCAGTCATTTGAAATCCTGACGTTTAGTTCAAAAGGGATTATTAGGAGCACAAATAATATTATCACATGTACTTGATTTTTAGAAAGAGATTTTTATGTTTTTTACTCATCTTAACCTGAGGTTCCAGCATATCTGGCTCTCCCTACATTTAAAAAATTGTTTAGTTTCATTATTTATGGACGTCTTTGAAGATTCCAAGTTATTTCTGTGTTAGATTTAAGGATCAAAATTATTCTCAGACTTTAATCGCTGGCTGCATGCGTCAGTGGAACAAACACACTATCTTTAGGAGCAGCAAAGTCATTTCCAAGCAGCAGCTTCTTTGTTCATACAAAGATAAAGAAATTGAAGATCTGTACGATCAGTAAACATGTGACACAGTCATGTACATGTTGTACCTCTCTCTTTAGGACACAGAAACACACTCATGCTTGCCCTGGTTTGTTAGGGTAGGCTGTTAAGTAGAACTTTCTGTGCTGTTATCTCTTTAATGGATCTTAACTGTGGGCCAGAATAATGCGATGAGTGTGCCTGGAATCGGAACATTGTGAGAACATTAAGACACTTTCTGCCACTTTCTGCCTACTTAATGTTGAAAACTATTTATTTATCGTCTTTCCTTATTTGCTGGTTTGTTTCTTTTTTTTCTTTATTCTAATACGTCTAAATATATCATCACTGCCGTTATGTTACTGCATTGTTAAAAGACATTTAGAATCTTTAAAGCTGCTGAAAATGTAATCAAATCTGTCAGCTGTTTCACACGTTTTTACACCGAAAAAATATCATAGCTACTGATGTTTACCATATCTGTCTCTGTTCTAAGTGTAGAGACATGAGAACAATCTGCTTTAGATCAAAAAGCATTCCCAGCTCTGCACAGTTGACCTTAGGATAACAATTGCCCCTTTTGCACCTGTTGTTTGCTCTGCAGAGACCTGACCGCAGAGGACCAGATCGCTCTGCTAAAGTCGAGTGCCATTGAGATCATCATGCTGCGCTCCAACCAGTCCTTCAGCCTGGAGGACATGTCCTGGAGCTGCGGGGGACCCGACTTCAAATACTGCATCAACGATGTTACAAAAGGTGCTTTTCTAAATTAATAGAATTTATTCTATTTATTTATTTAAAATGTATCCATGTTTTTTCTTTGATATTCTCCATTAATTCTCCATGTCTTAAGCGGTTGTCTCCTTAGGAGCATTTCAGTGAGTGAAGCTACCTGTCTCAAGAAATTGGTTATTTAAGCTGTGAACAGAAGAGCAAATTTAAATTAGTGTTCATCGTTAGAGGTAATGTGACAGGTTCAATTAAATCTACCATCCTCTCAATCCTCCCATCCTCCAATTTTCAAACCGCAGAGGCGCTTTTAGTCAATTTTAGTCATAATACATTTACAGTAGTAGCCATTCAAAATGTCCCCACTTTCCTTGATGGGCCCTTGGCTGATCCCCTACAATTCCTTTTTAAACATTAATAATTGTAAAAAAAAAAATATTCTTTCTTCCATGATTTGTGGACATTAAGATCTAAAGAGTAGCATGATCTCCTGGTCAGACCCTGTAATCCAGTAAAAGTGTGGATTAAAATATTCAAGAGGGGGTCACTGCAGTGGCTGGAAGCTGGAGGGAAGTGGGCTGCAATTTGGCTGGCGCTTGACTGGGAAGGGCCAATTTCAATGGCTGCTACTGTAACAGGATTAAGACACTAAATTTCTCCCTCCAGCCTTTAGGTGGCGGTAATACGATTAACGTATCTAGCACCTAGATCTATGCATTGTAATAGTAAAGCCTGTGCAATTTTTTTTTTTTTTTCAATCGTTGCACACAGCTGCAGCTCACACTGTACAACGAAACCGTCATTTCATCATACAGTGTGAGCTCACAGCTCATGATGTATGTGCAGCACAACGCTCTCATGCAATCTACCTGCTCACACTGCACGAATAAAAACCATGTGTGACTCAGCCCCGCAGTGAGATGGAGCTGCTCTGACTCGTCTATCCTGAAGCCAAACAAATAGAAGGGGAAGATGAATCTCACTATAGTGAGATGCGCTGCCATGGCAATTTGCAATTTGCAAATTTGTGCTGGAAGCCGTAAAAAGAAAAGGCGACGACGTATTTGGAAAAAAAAGACATGGCTGAGCAAACGTGGCTACTACGGTCTGTCAATTTTACAGACAGAACTGTGTTTCACTCATTGCATTCCTGCCATGCTGCTGTGTTTACAGAAGAATCCTTGTTTCTTCTGAGCACTGAGCGATTTGCCCAAACGTTTGATTTTCTCCTTACCTCACGGTTCCTGATCGGGAGGTGGTCGTGAGAGGCTTATTGCCCCTTGTAACCCCCTGTACACTACACGACTCACAACTAACAATCAGGTTGAAAGTCGGCCCGATCGAAAGATTCTCGCATGACTGGAAAATCGCACGCTGGCTTAAGAAGTTTTTCATGCAAAGGTTACAGCAAAGTCCTGCAGCTCTGGATTCTGGAGAAGCTTTTAATGTAATGAAAAACCAGAATCCTTGTAGTAAAAAATTCTTGTGCTTAGTGCAAAGGAAAATGGCAATAAATCTCAAACATACACTCACCGGCCACTTTATTAGGTACCCCATGCTAGTAACGGGTTGGATCAATTCTTGGTGGCATAGATTCAACAAGGTGCTGGAAGCATTCCTCAGGGAGTTTGGTCCATATTGACATGATGGCATCACACAGTTGCTGCAGATTTGTCGGCTGCACATCCATGATGCAAATCTCCCGTTCCACCACATCCCAAAGATGCTCTATTGGATTGAGATCTGGTGACTGTGGAGGCCATTTGAGTCCAGTGAACTCATTGTCATGTTCAAGAAACCAGTCTGAGATGATTCCAGCTTTATGACATGGCGCATTATCCTGCTGAAAGTAGCCATCAGAAGTTGGGTACATTGTGGTCATAAAGGGATGGACATGGTCAGCAACAATACTCAGGTAGGCTGTGGCGTTGTAATGATGCTCAATTGGTACCAAGGGGCCCAAAGAGTGCCAAGAAAATATTCCCCACACCATGACACCACCACCACCAGCCTGAACCGTTGATACAAGGCAGGATGGATCCATGCTTTTATGTTGCAGACGCCAAATTCTGACCCTACCATCCGAATGTCACAGCAGAAATCGAGACTCATCAGACCAGGCAACGTTTTTCCAATCTTCTATTGTCCAATTTCGATGAGCTTGTGCAAATTGTAGCCTCAGTTTCCTGTTCTAGCTGAAAGGAGTTGCACCCGGTGTGGTCTTCTGCTGCTGTAGCCCATCTGCCTCAAAGTTCGACGTACTGTGCGTTCAGAGATGCTCTTCTGCCCACCTTGGTTGTAACGGGTGGTTATTTGAGTCATTGTTGCCCTTCTATCAGCTCCAACCAGTCTGGCCATTCTCCTCTGACCTCTGGCATCAACAAGGCATTTCCGCCCACAGAACTGCCGCTCACTGGATGTTTTTTCTTTTTCGGACCATTCTCTGTAAACCCTAGAGATGGTTGTGCGTGAAAATCCCAGTAGATCAGCAGTTTCTGAAATACTCAGACCAGCCCTTCTGGCATCAACAATCATGCCACGTTAAAAGTCACTCAAATCACCTTTCTTCCCCATACTGATGCTCGGTTTGAACTGCAGGAGATTGTCTTGACCATGTCTACATGCCTAAATGCACTGAGTTGCCGCCATGTGATTTGCTGCTTAGAAATTAAGTGCTAACGAGCAGTTGGACAGGTGTACCTAATAAAGTGGCCGGTGAGTGTAATATTGGTTGAAAATAAGTAAAATTTAGGTTTTTTGAAAATCGATCAGCCTTAATCCACAGCCCACTCAAATACTGCCTTTCTGTCGGACTTAACTGAGGTCCTGATAATATTATATTTTAAACAGTAAATTTCCCCCGATTACATGCAGAGGATGATGTTATGCATGATTCTTGATTGAAGGCCTCTGATGTAGAACGACGGCCATGCTGTGATTTTATGCTCAAATGTAAGGAAAGGTAACTGAATGTGCTGGGATAACGGGTTGATTTGCGGATCCCCCACAGCTGGTCACACCCTGGAGCTGTTGGAGCCGCTGGTGAAGTTCCAAGTGGGCCTGAAGAAACTCAACCTGCACGAGGAGGAGCACGTGCTGCTCATGGCCATCTGCCTGCTGTCCCCAGGTACCGCTGCTCTTTAAGATGTGATCTTTCTTTCATCTCTTTTGGAACCAGTGTAAACTGTGGTTGTTAATGGGTTACTGAAAGCCAGCATGTCCTCAGAGTGTGCTTCGGGGTTTGTGTTGGTGTCAGCTTTTCTGTTTAACCTAGATTCAGCCTGAACGTGACGAGTAGCTGAAGCTGCCAGTAACAGTGAAAAATAATTTCCTAACTACTGCATCTGTTGATATTATAATTGATATGCCAGTAAATGAAGACATTGGTTGTTTCATCCCTGAGGAAGCTTCAGGAACAGATATTAAACCTATAAAACCTTTCATTGAGCCTGGAGGAGTATTTAAAGGAACAAGAAGCAGCTGTACTCCATGCTTACACTGTGATAGATTAAAGTGTAACTATAACGTCTTGCTAGTGAAAGCAATTAACTCCAAATCTAGAAAAACTGGCATCCATTTTTATTTGGAGCTCCTGAATAAACTCTGTTGACGCACTTTTCGCTACAAGTGCAGCTGTGAGTTTAGTTTGGGATGGGTTTCCTCTCTTCTAAAATCTAGACACGCTTTGTCCAATGTTGACACCATTTTTCTTTGCAAAAACAAATCAGGATAATTCAGTGACAATCGGTGCTTCAGTCTCAACACATTTCTAGTTTAACTCAGGTCTGGACTTTGGGCAGAAGAGAAGTACACCACTGATCTCTATTTATTCACTGGATCGCTGATAGACCGAAAAAAGCTGAAGTCACCTGTGGCCATCTTGGTACTCCCCACTTTCACGGAGTTGCGCCATAACGATGCCTGTAATGTAATTTGATTACCATAAAAATGTAATCAATACATGTATATTACAGGTACATCACCAATTTACAGGGTTTCCGCGGGTCAATTAAAATTATCAAAAGCCAGTAAATTATTAATTTTAAGTTAAGGCCTTAATTGGCATTAGATTTCATTAAATGTGATTATTGTGGCGTTTAAAACTCTTTATTAAAAAAAAAAAGTTTATTAAAACAATTTTGTCAGATATATCGCAATGTATTTGCGCAAAACTGCTTCCAGTTGATCGTAAATCCTTATGTTCGGAAAAGAAGCTCGAGGCGGAGAAAAAGCTAATGTGTTTAAAAGTGGCCAGGAAATCTGGACACGGTAGCAGCCTGTCAACGGTAAAGATGATGAAGGATTTTACCGTATGTATATATGAGAGTCATGTGTACTTGTTGATGGCATTAAAAGTATTTCTAAGAGTATCAAAAAGCATTAAATTAGAGTTACTCGTTCCTATTTTTTAAAAGACCCACCCTCTCCACTTGAAAAAAAAAGATATGCGTGCAAGAGTTCTTGTTTAAAATGTGCTGTCCTCATAGCTCATACAAGCGTACTGTGTCCACATACAGCAGGGACTATATAGTGGACTTTATAGCAAACTCAGTTAACTTACCGTTCGGACAGATGATCACTGCTTTTTGCTCGCGTTGGTCACGTAACTCCTCCTTCGCTGTGCGGTGCCTGCGCCATCTTTGTTATTAGTCGATCGCCGCTGTGACAGCAAATCCCATAATGCTTTTCGAGGAGAGCTCTCGGCGCAAGGCATTCCGGGATATATCTGTCTCTTCTGAGGCCTTTCTTTTCTTCTCATACACTTCATAGGCACTTTTTCTCTTACGACCCTCGGCCATTTTCAAAGAAAATGAGAAAGGTGAGCTTCAAAAAGTGTCTGAAACCGTAGCTCACCCCAGATACACGCCTGAAAGTGCACATGCGCAGAAAAAATATAGCTAACTGGGGGCGAGCACATATGACGGCCTTACGTAAACATATCACCAGAATGATTGACAGTTAGGAGGACCATTTATTCAGATGATTCACCCATAAATAAAAGATTGTCCTCTATACCTTTAAGCCCCCCTGAAAAAGAGAAAATCATTGTTCGATTATGTAGCGCACAAATTGTTTACATTCTGACTGCTCTAGATAGGGAGTACCAATATGGCAGCTGTGACTTCAGGGCACTGTGTACTACCAACGGCCTATCAGCAATCCAGTGAATAAATAGAGATCAGTGAAGTATTCCCATTTCCCACACCATGATGCTGCCACTACCGTGTTTCACTCTAAGCATGGTTTGTTCTTGGTGTGTGACCAGAGATTTTACTTCCATGGTTATGTGATTCCAGCATTACTAACTTTTGATGCTTTTGACACTCAGTTTCATTTAGGTGTATCAGAGTAAAGGGGTGAATAACAAAGATGCCACGCGATTCAATTTTTTATATGTAAAGCATAAAGAAAACTCATTTTCCTTTTTGTTACATTCATGTTCTGCTTCATTTTGTATCAGGTTCATGTAAATCTAAAAGTCTGAGGTTTTCATTCCAGAAAACTGAGAAGTTTGAATATTTTTCTACAGTATTCAGGTGGTCTGTCTACTAATATTTGTGGTCCACATGCCCTGACACCTGCTCTCCCCACCCCCTCCCCTTTCTGGTTCTCCATTACAGACCGCCCTGGTGTTCAGGACCATGCCCGCATCGAGCAGCTGCAGGACCGTCTGTCAGAGGCCTTACAGGCCTACATCCGGGTCAACCACCCAGGCGGACGCCTCCTCTACGCCAAGATGATCCAGAAGCTGGCCGACCTGCGCAGTCTGAACGAGGAGCACTCCAAGCAGTACCGCTCGCTCTCGTTTCAGCCTGAGCACAGCATGCAGCTTACCCC
Organism: Cyprinodon tularosa; assembly: GCF_016077235.1. NCBI lineage: Eukaryota > Metazoa > Chordata > Actinopteri > Cyprinodontiformes > Cyprinodontidae > Cyprinodon > Cyprinodon tularosa. Next base: position 98,819 of record NW_024039654.1, read on the forward strand.
GCTGGTGCTGGAAGTGTTCGGCAGTGAGGTGTCATAGCTGAGGAAGAGGAATCTATTCACAGACTCATCAAACGTGGGATTATTACCAAACTCTGCTGCCTTTTCCTCAACTAAACCGAAGCACCTTGGACGCTTTGGAAGGAGACGCACCATCGCTTCTACCTTCATCTGCTTCTCCTTCTGTCAACTGCTCACCTTCCTGGAGGAGCAAAACCATAACTGGATCTCTGGGTTCACTAATATAAACGCGCTGCTGGATCACCAGAATCTCAAACCTCATTTGCTTTTACAAACAAGCTGCCTCGCTCATTTTCTTCTTTTCCACGAATACAGAATCCAACCGTCTTTCATCACCATCCCTCCCACCGTCAGGAAGTTATTTCCCTGCCACATCTTCATCGTCAGATTGCCGGAAACGGCGCTCGGAGTTGCATCTTCTGCTCATTCTGGGTGAAAAACTCTTTGTAAATAGTCATGAATTTTTTTTTTTTGGTTTACAGTTTCTAGCAGCAAAAATCATCCAAATATATCAAGCATCAGCGAACATGAAATAGGAACAGTCTGGTTTCTGGTGGGAGTTAACACCTCCTTGTAAATTCTGCATATGTAAAAGGAAAAAAAAAGAAAAGTCAAATCATATGAGGACAGATGTTTTTGCAAAAGTCTTTTAATTTGGGATTGATGGGTAGAAAGGTGCACTTTGGAAAAAATGAGGATGCTGGGGGGGTGCTACGTTTGTAAAATGATCAAAAGAAGAATGTATGTTTTATTTTACATATGATAAATATAAGCTGTAGTACAAGTCCAAGATTTAGACATACCTAAAGCTTGGCTCGTACTGTATTTAGAAAGAAATACTTCTGAGAGTGTTGAAAAAATGATTCTAATAATGAAAAGGATGTTAGGACCCCTCCTCTGATGTGTGTGTATATGCCAACGTATAAAAACATATGCACACATGCACTGAGATGCGTTATGAGGAGTCGCTATTTTTGCTATACCTGTACAGTGTGCAAGATTATGGATGGGCCACAAGGGGGTGTGTGCACAGGCTCTGACTGAACATTCATTGCAACTAGGCTCTCGGTTGTGCTCTCTTAATTTCTGGACCTGTGAAGTTTGTCGGCTGACCTACACAAAGATAACTTCCTGTTTTGTGGACGGCTATTTTTTCAGAAAAAAAAAGAAAACAAAATAAAATTGTCGGACTGGTTGGATTGCTGCTAAGACAGAACTCAGATAGTTGGACAGAAACCAGCTGCCAGCTGTTGCCTCAGGGAAAGTTTGTCTGGCGATTCTCTGGTTTTTATGGCATGTGTGTGTGTTTGGCGTTAGCTTACAATCAGGAGAGGGAGGTTTAGAGAGTTTTTGAAGCTCAATGCATCACTGTGATTTCTAATTATACTGAACGACAGCAAAAGGAAGCTAAGAGGTAAACATTTCTGGAAGAAAAAAAAAATCTCTATATAAGAAACCTTTTTAGAGGATCCTATTGTCTGTACGAGAGTATAAATACATTTTAGCTACACAGTCACTTTTATGAAATTAGTAGAAGCCTTAAATGTAATGTTTTTAAAGATAAAGCAAGTTTTCTAGAGCAGTGGTTCTCATCATAATGTCACCACCACAGATACAGTTATAATTCAGTGACAGTGCACAGTTGGTAAAAAAAAAACCCCAAAGAAACAGCATAAAGATTTTAGTGAAATTAGATATTAAAGCAGGAGAGTCTGAGTTTTCTCATCCAATCTTCGCCTCAAAATCCAATATGGCCTCCTTACAAACAAAAGTAAGGGTTAGTCCCCCTAAAACTTTATGTTTAACCTTTTAAAACACAAAAAATGACACAGTATTGGACAAAGTCCTTGCATTAATCTGTTGAAAAGGTGTTTTAAAGTCCAAAAACCATATTACCGTATTTTCACGACCATAAGGCGCACCGTACTAAAAGGCGCAGTCTCAGTTATGTGTCCCATTTCTGTATTTAACACACACATAAGGCGCACCGGACTATAGGGCGCATTTTTTATATACAGGTACATGTCCTCTACTACCTTTAAATAGCTCTACTGCGTATTTTAAAAATACAGCGGGCCCAAAACTGAGTATGACTGTGCTTTATTCATGTATTTATTACAAAGTATTAATCAAACCTGCGAGCTGGCCATGAGACAGACACATCGCAGATGACACAGCGCTGTGATTACTCCTAAATTAACTTAAAATCCTGAAACCTGCCGACGGAATATGTTCGCTTTTATTGCCGGTATCCTGGTGCCTGCAGTTTAAATTATTTAGATGAAAAACACCTGCCAGCAGCCGCGGTGAGGCTGCTGTTGAAGGGATTTACTGTCGGTGCACCGCTGGTATGTGGGGGTCTGAGCGCCTCCGACAGAAATAGATAATCTGGATGAACTGACTGCGATTATTAAGTTTTCAGGTGGCCTTTCTCACTTAAAAACATATTAAAACTACTTTATTCCCCCTGATCACAGCAAATATAGCTGCAAGATTTAGATTATTTAGATGAAAAAACACCTGCCAGCCACCGCGGTGAAGAGGAGGAGACCCGCCCAGAGGCTGCTGTTGAATTAAGTTTTAAGGTAGAAAAATAGAGCGGGAGCAAAACTGAGTATGTTTGTGCTTTATTCATGTATTTATTACAAAGTATTAATCAAACCCATCAAAGTCATCATCCTCTGTTTCTGAATTAAACAGCTGCGCTAAATCAGACATGCCAATTTCCCATTCTTCGCTGTCAGAGTCACTTTCCGTGCAGCGCGGCTCCTCAGAAATAATGCCGGCTTTTGCGAAAGCTTGAACAACAGAGCCAGCAGACACGTTAGTCCATCTACAATCCATCCGCAAACGGTGGCGTAATCTGCCCGGTGCTGCCTTCCACTTATCCTGAAACTGTGGTCTCCGTCTGTCATCCATCGCTCCCACGCAGCTCGCAGCCTTACTTTGAACGGGCGCTTCACACCGATGTCGAGCGGTTGAAGCTCCTTTGTCAGACCCCCGGGATAACGGCGAGCACAGCCTTCATTTGATTCACCTTTTTTTCACATCGGCTGTGAGATGGGCACGCAGCGATGGTGATGCGTGGAAAAAAGCACCTGGTCTCCTCACATACACCTGCCTTTCATCATCTTCTCATCCATCTAGCCTTTTTCATTTGCGTTAATATCATGTCATCAGAGCGCTGTGTCTGTCTCGCTGTCAGCTCCCAGATCAGCTTCTCTGATTGGTTGATGCGGCGCGTCCAGCAGCAAAACTTCAATTTTCCCATCTCGAGCAGCAGCAGCGCGTTGGCGGTGCGTCAGATGCTTAAACGCTCCCGACGCGCTGCACCTGCAGCTCAAAACGCGCTGCGGGACCTTTTGCTGCGCCTATACGCGCGTCAACCATTGACTTTGCATGTAAACTCGCTGCTTCTGCTGCACCTGCTGGGTCCGGTTCACACCGATGTTGAGCGGTTGAACAGCGAGCACAGCGTTAATTTGTTTCCCCATGTTTTTCACATCAGCTGTGAGATGGGCACGCATGGAGTTACATATTAACAGCGATGGTGATGAGTGAAAAAACAAACACCTGGTCTCCTTACATTCAGCCACTCTTTCATCATCTCCTCAATGAGGTGGTCTCAAAAGTCGCAGTTACAACACACATAAGGCGCACCGCACCATAGGGCGCACCGCACATTTTGAGGGAAAAAAAAAAGACGTTTAAGTGCGCCTTATAGTCGCGAAAATACGGTAAGTGTATATTAGGGGAGTGGTGGTCTAGTGGTTAGGGCATTGAGCTTTGAATCCTGAGGTTCTGAGTTTGAGCCCAGCTCTCATAACTAGGGATGGGGATAGTTAATATTTATTGATATCAATACCTTTATCGATACTCCTTATCGATCCGAGTCTTTATCGATACCACTATCGATACTTTTCTGTTATTTGGTGGAAAGACGATGCAACAAAATTTTTTAACAGAACTGGTATTGCTTTTATTGCTTAACAAGTGAGCTTAACAAAAACGTTTCTAGCCTTCAATAAACATGGCTAATGTAATAGGCAACCTCGAAATGACATAAAACTAACTAGAATATATTTTCACAATTGTTGGTTAATGTATTGTCTACTGTCACTTTTCATCATGTTTTTAGTGATTAGGAAAATATTTAACAAATAAATAATTGTATTTTAAATTAAATGTAACTTTTAATAAATGTTGGCATCAGTAGTTTAATTATATATAGAGCAATATACAACTGTATTACTCATGTTTCTCGCCATAAACAAAATTTCCCGTTTTCTTTACGTTACACTTGAACGCATCATGATAACCTAATTGTCGTTTTACTGAGCCAATCTGAACACATCATCACGCAGCACGTCTGAAACTTTATTTACTTTTCAAGCTAACTAGCTTGTATGCTTCCGATTACAAGACGGATTTCACAATTACTATTTTTAACTGACCGGACAAGCTACAAAGTCTGTGTGCGCGCTTACCAGTGGTACTCTGAGTGGATGATGAAGACGGCCCGACTGTGGTGCGGGGGGGAGGAGGAGTCTTTTCCGTTCAGCCATTCTCGAGTCGCGAGCAAAGTTAAGTGCCAGACTTCACTTGTTTTACTTTTAATATCTGTTTGCTTACAATTTCATTCCAAAACATTGGTGGACATGCTGCAGTGATTGGATTGATTAGATTTAAATGCTGTGACGCGACTCGAGGGACACACAATTATGTTACAGGACCTCCGGGAAAAAAAACCAAAAAACGACCAGACTCGATAGTGGTATCGATAAGCCCAGACGTTATTGATTTTCGGGTTTGGAAAAAAGTGGAACCGGGTCCTTGATGGAACCGGGTTTCGATCCCCATCCCTACTCATAACACTCTGGGTCTCTGAGCAAGACCCTTCACCCCACAATGCTCCCCGGGCGCCCCACAGTGGCAGCCCACTCATCCCCCAAGGGATGGGTTAAATACAGAGTTAATTTCTCCATTGTAAGATCAGTGAAGTTCTATTATTATTTATTGTAAGATAGTTTATTAATCCAGCTGGCTTTTTACTCCCTGAATTTATTTCTAATTTCTACTTAAAAATTATTGTTTTTTTATTTTTACACTGATTGTAAAATATTTCGATGGATTATCTTAAAGCAATAGATTTAAATGTAGGAATTTTATGCTAATTATTGCAACATATGGTAAAACCTTTGGCCACTAGTTGGCGCCAAACAGATTTCCATATGATCCTCACCATGTTTATTTACATTAACAGGCATTAGTTGTATATATATATCTATATATAGATATATATATAGATATATATATGGCTTTATGCTGGTTTGAGAACATATTTGCTGCAAAAAAATAAACAAATTTGGTTACAAAGATAACTTTTCTTGAGCTCTTAATCCTATTTCAACGTTATCTGCTGTTTCTGCAGAGTTTCAGTATTCACTTGTTGTGCCTGAACATCTAGTCTTATTAGTGTGTGTTTTTTTGATTTCATGACTTTAAACCTGTCCTGCAAATTAATTATGCATAGCCTTATTAGCTGTAGTGGAGCTAACCCATATGCCACCATCAGTACTGCTGCTACAGTCACCTGGGCTTTAAACGTGTTGCAGTTTGTCCATATAAAGGGAATAAGACTGATTTTTTTTAATTATTATTATTTCACAGATGAGAAAGTTCAGCCTCCTACCTTTTTATCATCACATTAATTTCAATTCAATGCCAGCTGCATAAGCAAGGTTTTTATCACTACATATCATATCCTTTGTGCTCACAGCTCAGGCAGGCCTGGATCACCCCCTTGTGGAAAAATGTTGTAAATACCACTTTTTTAGTCTGTACATAGAAGCTGATGTAGGTATATTACTAAGAGGATTAATTTACTGATGGGAAGAAGTTTGGGAGATGCTAGGCTATATGCAATTATAGAAGCTCTTTCAGTGTATTCAACTTAAATGGACAGAGACGCTTAATATGGGCAACTTCATGAGCTGTAGATGCTGCAGGTGGGACTATTTTAATTTCTGTTCTGGAGGGTTAGGATCAGCAACCGATTGACTCTGATAGAGTCCCTTCAAAAATACATGAAAATAAAAATGTGGGTTTTATCTAAATTTTAAACTTTAAACATTCCCAGAATGATAGATTCATTCAGAAATCACCCGTCAGCTCATAAGGTCTCTTTATTAAGCGTATTTCTGTCCATTCCTGGACTCTGGATGTATGTATCTCCCCTCTCTCTCAATCAATAAGCTTTTGATGATATATACATAATATTTTCATTTTGGTAAATATCTGATTTCTTCTGTTTCTCTTGATTGTTGATTTTCTTTTAAATGGTGGGTCAGGTGTTTGGCTGTGCTGCTAGCGCTTGGCTCCCTGCTGGGGAGCTTTGTTGAATGAAGGAGGGATAAGCAGTGTGGACCTATGGAGCCTTTTCCAAGTGTTTGTCGACGAGTTTGAAAATCCCCTGCTCTGTCAGAGGCACTGCAAAGACGTTTACCCATTGAGTTAAATCATTTTGTTGTCTGTAGAGCTGCAGTCCACATATACGGCATTGGGGATAATTTAAAAAAACAACAACATCAAGTTATCCCCAATAACACTGCCTGAACTGATTGGATTCCCGGCGTATCTGGCTGCTGAGCTCTGCAGCAGCTGTTGGCGTGCCTCTATACTCATCGGCCAGCCGTGTAACCATCTCTTCTTCTTCAACAGCCATTTAAACAACTCTTCTCTGTATAGCTTTAATGTTAGCCGCCAGCCGAGCTCTGCTCTGGAAATCTGCGACGCATTCAACACCTGATCGGAGTCTGGGATTTGAAGGCGCACCGTCGGATGGGACTTCCAGAGGACCGTGTAGAATTTGTACAAAGATCATAGGAGATGGAGTGTTTTTAAACTGAGAATCGCCACACGTTGTCGTAGCGACCTGCTGCACAGGCAGAGACTGACTGAATGATGGACTCGGACGTCGCCTCTCAAAATCCAAAGTGGGACTTTATCGTTCTTTGTACTCCGTGTCTCACTTTGCAGCTCTCAAGATTCATGTCAGTCATGTTATTTTTTTGGTGTGTAAATTTTTAACTTTCATCGTCTACATCCATAAAAGGAATGCAGGACAGGGTGGGGGAGGGGTTGGAGTCTCCACATGGTTTTATGGGTTCAGAGGTTAACGCATCAGTTAATTACCTCTTTATATCTGGATTTAAATTTAGATTTCTACACCTCTACTTCTTTTTCACAGCATTGAAGAACCTTAAATTGAATTAGATCTGATTTATCATCAAGCCCTAAAACCATGGAAGTTTCTCCTCCGTTCCCCCCTTGTCCCTTCAAACCAGGTCAGCAGCTCCACCTCAGTAGCCTTATTTAAAACGACCTCACTAAGCTGGAAAACATTTACCAGATACCTCAGTGATTTACAGTATAGATATATTTTCACAATAGCCTTTTAAGGGAACCAAACATAAACTCTACTACACACACACTCACACGCTACAGCTCTGGTTTTACAAACTCTGTTTTTAACCCTCATGTGGACTCGTAACCAGCTCTTGTGTAATGAGGGATAGCATCTTGTTAGCATCCGAGTGGATCCCAATGTCTCTAAATGTTACCGTCTGTCAGCTTGACTCGGTCATCTCTGCCTCGTTTTGCGTTTACCTCCATAGTTTCTCTCTGTTCATGTTCTGCTGAGCTTCAGCACCGCGTTTAACCAAAAGTACTACCTCTCCTGTCTGCACATATAAATATATCTATTTTTTTGGTTGCAGCATGATTGTGTAATATAAATCATAAAATTTTATTTTAACAATATTTTAGAAGTTTTTATGTGTGTTTATGTATAGTGGAAGCATTTTTTTTTTATGCTGGATTTTTTTCAATCTGATAACCACAGTCTACAAATCTTAAATCTGCAGTTTTAGCTCCCCCTTCTGGCTGGTAGAGCAATTACAAATACTTAAATAATGTATAGTAAGGCTAATGCTTGGTTTCATCTTTTTTTTCTTTTTTCAACCAAACGGTAACTCGCTGGGAGTGTTTTTTTATCTCCTTTTTGTCGCTACAGCTTTAAGCTCTGAATAACCCATGATTGGTGTAAATATTCAACAAATGACCCCATAGATTTATTTATTCCGTATCTAAAAATCCCTAAATTGAAATCTATGTAAGGAAGTGTTGCGTCATTCCATAACAAGTCTAAGACATGATCAAGACTATCTACCTTTTTATTTAACATATAGAACAGTCTTGTTAAATATTCCCTACTTGCAGGTTGCATTAAAATGATGCATGTTCATCAGTATCACACTCCAGCTTTAACTTCTCTAAATATTGAGGCCTCTCTTGCACCACTTTCTGACTAAAGTGTGTGAATGCATTTTAAACCCCCTACATGGAAACTGTAGCTTCATTGACATAGTGACTCAATTGCTGATTAGTCCAACATGTTCAGTTTGAAAGGTAAAAATGCTTTTTTTTAAAGTCCTATAAAACAGAACGTACCTGTACCTTTATGCAGCGGCTCAGCCTGCGAACACAGAACAGAACGCTTTAGCTTTTTCACAGAGAAAAGTATTTAGCAGCATGTCTACAGTTCTATTAAGTCTGTTTCTGCAAGCCATATTTTATTAAACCCCTCGAAACGTCAATAATTTACACGTCGACGTTTAATTTTGGTACTTATTAGATCAGAGATAATGATTTTAAAAATGTATTAATGTTTCTAGAAAGTCTAATTAATTTAAAGTAAAGCATGAATATAGTTAAACAGATGCCAATAATGCCACAAGTGATTTAGTTTAATACACTTAATTCTAAATCTGCCATTTTTATTTCCTGATTGAATAAATGTAGATTACTGAATACATTTTTAAAGTGCAGAGTTATTCTTCTACAATCAGGGCCATTATGACCTATTTACCAGGTGGGTCACACAGGAAAAATGATCTCAAAATAAGTAAAAGTGTCTTAAATTAAGTGTATTTACCCTTAATTTGAGTAGGTAAATGAGTATTTTTACTCTTAAAATAAGATAATTCGATAATATGCACTTGAAATAAGACAATGCAAATGTGTTTTCTTATTTTAAGTGTAAATTGTCTCATTCCATTTGCAAAATGTCTCTTTTACCTCCTCAACCCAAGAACAAATGCACTTGTTTTAAGGAAAAATGACTTGTCTAGATTTAGATTTTTTTCCAGTGCGCTAGATAAGGTTAGCATGCTATATAAACTAGGTTACAGTACAAAAAGTTGACATCTAAATAAGTCATTTATTCTTAAAATAAATGCATTTTTTCTTTAATTTAGTAGGTTTGTGAGACACAGCTAATGGAACATGAAAATTTACATTTAAAAATATTTTAAAAATGTCATTTTCTTATTTCAACTGCATATTATCTAATCTTATTTTAAGTGTAAAAAAAAACACTTATTCCTATGGCAAATCATCTTATTTACTAAAAATTAAGAGTAAAAACACTTAATTTAAGAAGTTTTTACTTATTTATAGATCATTATTGCAGTGTACAGTTTATTTAAAACTAAAGTTTAGATTATTTACCTGAATTAAAATAACTTACAGCTCCTAAACCAACAACTGATCTGTTAATGCTCAAATAAACAGCGTGTTGCTTCTATTGAAACGTTTAGCTTAAACACCTTAAGTTTGACATTAAATGTACAGATGAGGAGAGCTGTAGTTGTTTTTGTTCTGTTTTGTGAAGCATGAAAAACCTGCCGCCTGATGTCCAGCGAGCTCCAGCGTCTTCTGGCTGCTTTCCTGAGAACCTTCTCTTAATACCACGAATAAAGGGTTTGCAACATTGGGATCCTGAATTAGTTGTTCAAGACGGAAATAATGTTTTGTTTTCTACCCAGAGAGACACACTCGCTTACTTTCACCCTCATCCTGCAGCCCATCACACTCAGCATTCTGCTTTCTCTCCCTCTGATTTTGAACGGTTGCTTTATTTGGTGCTTTTAGTCGGTTTTCAGAGCGCCGGACGTGTTTGCTGTGAAGGAAAAACATAGCAGATTTAACGTTTATTCAGGCCGTGATGCTTGAGGAGTTCCTTTTTTTCCAGAAAGAAAATTATGTCAGTTTCACATCAGTCAAAGGTAACAGAAAAAAAAATCTGAAATGTAGTTTTAATCTGGAAAAACTTCTGGATGCTTTTTGTGTTTCATTTTATATCATGTTCTGAAAAAGTATTTACAGATTAATTTCTTTTTGTCTCACCTAAATGGACTTTAAATTGATATGAATATCAGAGATAAGTAGAGTATGCATTGAAGATTCAGTTCTTTTTAATCATTTTGAAGTTATAATTCAATTCAGTTTATTTCTATGGCGCCAATTCACAACACATGTCATCTCAAGGCACTTTACAGTTCACCAGATCATCCAGTCAAATTGATTCAAAGTTTTCTAAGGAAAACCAGTAGATTGCATTGACTCGAAGGCAATCCCTCACACTAAGCATGCTTGTAGCGACAGTGGAGAGGAAAAACTCCCTTTTAACAGAAAGAAACCTCCAGCAGAACCAGACTCAGTGTGAGCGGCCATCTGCTGAGGCCGACTGGGGTTCAAGGAGACAGAAGCAGAGATACAAAAGGAAACCGTAAAAGGCAGCCTGGTACAGGAAACACCCAGCCAGGCAGACGAGCTCCGAGCCAGCTCCCATGTCAGAGAATGAAGAGAGCACATCCAGCCAGTCACAGTCAGAGTTTTATAAAATTTATTCAGATAATCTGACCCTTGTCAATAAATTAGTGACTCCTAAAACTAATAACTAGTACCTCCCTTTGCAAAAGGATTTGGTCTCAGTTGTCTTTGCAGAGTTGATTATAATTTATCTCAGTTCCATGACTGATCAACATCAGTTATCCATGTGCTCTTGGGTTCCTAAAAGTTTGGGCCCCATTTGTTGCTTTTAAAGATATCTCAGCCTGCTTCGTGTCGTCTGACAGGTACAGATTTAATTCTACAGTTCTGGGAGGAATCCGGCCTGAAGCTGTTCTTTTTTTTAACCACAGTAAGGTGGGCCATTAACAGATTTATGTCTCTAATAGATCGATTTAATATTTCCTGAGCTTCGATTTAATTTTGGTTTGATTACATTAAATATTGGTGTAAAAATCCTCAAAAAAATAAGATCTATGTAAGAAAAAACTTTTTCACTGCACTGTATTTTGAGTCCGTTTCGCTTTTTATCAACCTTTCAAAGTTTCAAGTTGTTTTAAATGTAAACTTGTTGACCTTGAGAAGAGCAGCTGCATACAGTCACCTTTTCTACTCCAGTAAACTGATGGATAGTTGTTGTTTTTTAAGACTGATTTTCTCTGCTACCTCTTTAAATATGCGCTTGCTTGCTCACACTCATGCACTTAAAGAGCTGCAGTTGAACTCCTCCTTTCCGATAGAAACAGACAGCGATCACAGACAAACACACACGTGTGCACTTCTCGTTCCCTCACCAGCAGTTTTTTGCCAAGGATGCACTTGTGTTTTTGTCTCTCGAATGCTCTGCAAATATATGAAGTCTGAAAAGGATTAAGCGTCGTATGTATCTTTTTTTTTTTTAAAGCAAATCTCTAATATCTGCGACGTGACTCGGTTTGGACAGGTGATTTAAAGCAATCTGAATTGTAAATCATGTATATTTCAAAAAGCGTCATGTCTTTTTCAAAGGAGAAACATTATTGCACATTGTGCTGAGCTCAGTTTTACCTTGGTGTGCCTAAAACCCACAGCCTTATTTTGGAACTATATCAGGGTTTTTCAACTAAAATACAAGGCTTTCTTTATTATCTTTCTGTCTCTGTTCATATCCACTCATTTGTTAGTTGTAACCGTCTGTGTAAAAAGCCAAAAGTAGCTCTCATGTAGATGCATGCCCTCACAGGCCTGCAGTTTCTGTTGGCCTGAGATTCATTCCCCTTTTATTTATTCGCCCTCTGATGAAACGTCTGAATATTTGTCAGATTACCTAAAAGAAAATAAGATTTGTTGTTCTGATGTAGCGAAGCGTGATAGAGATCAAAAATTTGTATGTAATTTGACTTGATTTAAGCTTGTTTGTATGAATGTCCTGTAAACAGACCTATTCTAATAATTATTTTTTGCGTGAAGCAAACGTCAGAGTTTATTTAATGAAGAGTCCCAAGATAAGTATCTTTATTCGCCTCACTTGCACACCACCATGCAGTAAAAGTCACCAGACCGTAGCGCTTCTAGCCCAAATCGGAACCCACTGCTGCCATGGCGTTGCTGTTGATGACCCCCATCAACAGCGTTTTAAAAAAGAAATAGTGTTACACATAAAGTACCTTAAACAAGTGTCTCTATTTTATAGAAATCACTTCCTGTTTGTTTGTTTTTTTATGTATTTTTTTGGTGTTGCTCCTTTTGCTCCCTTCATGTATAAGCGTTTTTTTCTTTTCTTTTTTTGATTACCATTATTGTATGTAGTAGTAAAATATTAATGATGTTTTTTTTTTCTGGGAATCACAAATAAAACAGCTGTACAAATGATGAAAAGAGTCTGAATCTGTTTGAATGTTTTTTTTTTTTTCCTGAATCATGTTCTAAAGAAGCTAGAGGAACATCCCCCAGCTCTGGATCATGAACGGATCAATATGGGAGAAGGTGCTTTCTGACTTCCAGGCACATTTTTCAACTTTAAAACATGGTAGTGGAACGGTCATGCTATGGGGATGCTTTCCTATTACCTTAATGAGGAATTCCAGTAAAGCTTTGAGCTCTGAAACCTGCCAAGTTTCAGCAGCAAGGTTTAGAAACTGGATGTAGCTCCTAGTGGCCTCATTTAAATAAATGTTTTAATTTCCCCTTGGCGAGATAAAAAAAAAAAGCGCGGGGGAAAAATGCAACAGGCGCAAAAGATGCACCACTAATAAAAAAGTAAGAACAATAAGGTACATAATATTTTAGATCTTCAAAACTAAACATTTTGAATAAACTGGGAAAGCTTAAAATATTTCCGAGACATAATAGGCATAAATGATGATTATTCTAAAGTTTTCACACAACTTTCACTCCTGTCAATGAATAAAGTTTTACAGTGGAACAAAAGGAGGTCAACTTTGAAGAGTCCTTTGAAAAACAGAACTACCATCTTTGAAAAAGTAACTTGCATAATTATTTTGCTGTTTTAAATGAATTCATAATTCGTATCTAGTCTCAATAAAACCTTGTAAAATAGGTCCTTTAACTGAATTAATTTCTACAGCAGTTCTCCTGTCATTCCAGGCTGATGTGTGAAAGCAGAGAAAAAAGAATCAAAGGCTCTTGGCTCCTTTCAGCACCTCTATTCTCCACAAATATGAATGTACCTTTCTGAAAGTTATTATTAAAAAAAAGCTTTAAAAAAAACTATCCTCCTACTTCCCATTCATTCCTTTATTCTACCTTGGGTTATCAGAATCAGAATTAATTCCTTTAAGGTTAGTGGCAGTAGCTTAACACAAATCGAAATCTAGATAGGTCATTTTGTTCTTAAATAAGTGCATTTGTTCTTTGATTGCGGAGGTAAAAGAGACATTTTGCCAAAGAAACAAAACAATTTACATTTAAAATGAGAAAATGCACTTACATTGTATTATTTCAAGTGCATTTTATCTAATTATCTTATTTTAAGAGTGAAAATACTCATTCCTTTGGCAAACTACCTCATTTACCTTCTCAAATTAAGGGTAAATACACTTAATTTAAGAATTTTTTAACTTATTTCTTGGTTTTCTTTCAGTGCAGTATGTGAACAAAGATCAAGAAATGGGAACAGTAAGACAATGCTCTGTAAAGTAACCTTTCAGTCAGATTTAAGTCCAGTTACACACAGTTCAATTCAATCTGAATAATGCAGTAGAGTAGAACAGAGATTATATGAAGCCATGCATATAATACATCAATTGATTTATCGAAAACAAAGGGAACATTTTGAGATGCATTGCTTGTTAATGTATGTCCATATCAATTTCCCTCAATATCTGCAGTTGGAGTGACCCTCTACATAAATAAAGCTCATTTTTCTGGAGGTAAAATGAAAATAAATCCACCTTAAATGTTCATACTTTATGTCAGAGCAGCATTCTGGTGCAGAAACCACATTAAATACCATGTTTCTTAATTTTCAAAGTATTGTATATTATTTTCAATGTATTCATGTTGAGCTGCACAGTAGCTCAGTTTGTAGCACTGTTGCCTTTACTCTAGAAGGTCTTGGGTTTAATTCTTGTCAGATGGAGTTTCTATTCTCTCCCTGTGCATGAGTGGTTTCTCCAGCTTCCTCCCACAATAAAACTGTTAGATCAATTCCTAATGCATTTTGCTCATACACTGCTGGAGACAGGCAGCAGCCCCACCATAACACTGACAGATAAGCGGAAGAAGATGAATGGGTATGTTTATGGGTTAATTTAGAGAAATTCTAATCTGTTACGACCACCTGGCTTGTTAGGTGGGGTAACATTAATGGAGACCACACAAGGATTTTCTGAGTTAATGAAAAATGAAATTTATTAAATTATATTAAGTAAAACCTGAAACAGGATTACCTGAAATAAGAAGCCAAAACAGATTAATACAAAACCCATAACCAATTAGAAATAAACAAACGCAAAACAAACCCAACAAAACTCAATCATAAGGTCCAAACCAAACCAACTGGGGTTCTGAAGAGGGAGAGGAGGAAAAAAGCCTCCTGACTGCTGCAGCATGACAGCTTTTAAAGCAGCAGAGCACCAATCAGGGAAAAAACATAACACCTGCAGAAGGCCTGCCTCCAGGACCCTAAAAGAAGAAAAAGCAGAGACCCACTGCAGCCGTAACAGATCATTTAACACCAAATTTGTATACGAACTAGAAGAAACAATAACCTATGTAAGGTTTAAGATTGCACAGAGAAAGTGTGTAAATATAAACAAAATTCACTTTTGTCTTAAATAATTTTAATTAAATTAAAGGTGGGTTGAAAATCAACGCTGTGAAGTCATGTCCGGTTAGACAGACAGACAGATGTTGAGCCTTTTAGACATATATAATCAAACATTGTCAGTTTTGTTGCTTTTTTGTACTTTTACTCTAAGTTTGGACACCGCTGCCTTAGATGAATGTGTGTCTGGTAGTTTGTGCCACTAGGTGGCACTACAACACACCACCAGCTAAAATGTCACCTGAAAGGCTATTCTGCAGAAAACCCACTGTGTTGCATCAAGTTTCTATTCCATTAGTTCAAAAAGCTGACTGAGAACAAATGACATTTGAAAATAATCCACCTATTTTCTTCTCTTGAAACCTTTGTTTGAAAATCTACTGTCAAAGATTTCATTTTAAGAACTATTGTATTGTTTTAAATTGTTCTGCTTCATGATTCTTTTTGTTAAAGAAGTTCCTGGAGGATCTGTCTCATAGTTCTGTCTGTTGATCTACTAACACACTGACACATTAACATTCTTTGTACGCGACCAACTTTACGTTCCCTTTTCTTCAGAAGCTTTATCTCCAGATAAGATTGCAGCCGGGGCATGATGAAAGGAGAGAGGCGAGCCTGTCTGATGTGACGCACAGAGCAGACAAGATAAGAGCTGAAAAAAAAACTAGAGCATCTGGATGTGAACCAGTAAGTTCAGACTTCCATCCCCTAAATGCAAGGAAGGGAAGTCTGAAATTAGATTGAGATTGAAGAAAGAGCTTTACCAACATTTTCTGACATTACAACCATGTATTAATTTAAATCTTATGTGAATCAACATAAAATCATCACTTCGGTGCACAAAAGAACCCAAAGAGATACGGCCTTTGTTTGATAATTGAACACAGCCTGGATGGTAACATCCTATACAATGTGGCACAGAAATGACAGAGAGAAGACTAACTGGGAACTTATAAGGAAGCTGCAAAGGAGAAAGAAAGGTGCACAGAACCATAACATATGTAGCTTACTCAGTGTTTATGTGATTTACTCACCTGGAACAACACCAGGTTTACAGAGGTGTCAAATAACACAGTACAAATACTTATTTAAATACACTTTTTAGGTATCTATACTTTACTCCATTACTTATTTTTCTTCCTACTTCTGACTTCTACTCATTACATTTTCACACAAATATCTGTACTTTCTATTCCTTCCATTTTTAACCCTTTAAAGCCCGATCCAAGAATAAAACAAAACAGAAAATTACTTTTTTTTGGTTTGAAGTCCTTATTTGGCCATTTAACAAAATATGTAAAAAGAAAAAACAGAAATACATTTTTGATATTAATAATTTATTACTATGCGAAAAGTCAAGATTATTTTTTGTGTAGTCTTCTACTGGCTGTTATCAGGTATATCTGATTGTGTACAATAGAATTTTGAGAAAAGTTTTTATCATTAAATTATGCAAAAGGTGTCAGACGCAAAACATTTCAGAAACCGTATGTATCAAATATGATACATTTGGCATTACAGGGTTAAAACAAAGGTTACTCGTTACTCTTGGCTTCGGTTTAATGTTTATAAATATTTATTTCATGTCATGTGCTCCATCCAATGCAGATCATTGGCTCCATCCACATCTAGTGAAAACTAGTGTCAATGGATGAGTCATATAACGCAAACACTCATTGGTTAGCTAAAGGAAATCATCAGAAGCAAGCAGGTGTTCTTCAAACTGCAAAAGTGAATTGTCTATGCCATGCTACAATGAAGGATTCAGAAAAAGATGTTGAAATGTCTGAAAGGTCGGATAGAGGCGAGAGCATATCAGGAGATGGAGACCAACAAGACCTCCCTCATCCTTTGCCCTATCTTGAAGAATTTTTCGAAAATAGTTGTCAAATTTAGCTTTCAATTCATATAGTGGCATTTGGATGTTTTTTAAAGGTTACTTTATACTTTTATACTTGAAGTTGTTTTTGGAGCACATACTTTTTTCACTTTTACTCGAGTAAAGAGGTCAAGTTGATACTTCAACTTTTACTTTTAGTGTTTTTAGTGTTTTTAAACTGCAGTATCTGTACTTCTACTTAAATAAGAAATGTGTGTACTTTTGACACCACTGCCTACTGGAGACTGATTGGTTTCAGCACAACCTGAACCTGTAGATCAGGGGTAACCAATTAAAAATCAGCAGGGTCCAAATAAAGAAAATCATCAACCAGTGAAGGTCAGGAGACATTTTTAATTATAACCTGTTACTCTAAACAGAATTTAACACTGAAATGAAATGAGGTTTTTATGCAATCATGTTATACATTGAATTGAATTGAATTTCCTGAGTCATATATTTAATAAAACACCTTTGTTGTTGTTTTTTTATGGCTTAATGGGAGCAGTGGGCTTTATGCTGCCCTGCAAGGCTTTAAATCTGGGTTTGAATGGAGACAAAGCCATTCTAAAGCACATACCAAGGTGCTCAGTTTGAGCCTGGCTCCATATTTATCTTTTATTCTGTTCATGGTGGAGAATCCTGCTTCACAGCAGCAGGTTGAGCCAAACATACTCAAAATGTGCAGGGTCATCTCTGAGCACAATTTCACTTTTCTTTCACCAGTTCACTGCAGTTCTTCCAGCAGTCCTCACTTTCTCTGCTTTCTTTTTCTCATCATCTTCTCCTTCTTTCCCATCGCCCAGCTTGCTACAGGTTTGTCTGCTGTGTCTAAAAGTAGCAGCAGAAGCAACCCAGACTGACAGCAGCTCATTGGCTAATGTGTATCACGTGTAGCCTTTGGAGGTCTTTATCATATTAATAGGAGAAGCGGCGCAAGTGACGTTTAGAAACTAGTGTTGAACAACATGAGGTTATTTATAAATGTTTTAAATTTGGTTGGGTCCGGATTAGCCAGCAGGTGGGTCCAGATCCGGAACCACGGTCCGATGATCCGTGACCTCTGCTGTTGAGGTTCAAGAAGGTTCCTGAAGCTCAGCTGGTGGTCAGACCACCGCGACACACATGAAGGAAGATGTGGTGAAGATCAAAGGACTCTGCACTGATGGTAAAGAGACTGTTACCTTTAAGGTGGAGAGAGGTTCTGGTAAAGAAGTCAAACTGGTAGAACTGGCTGATGGTGATGTAGAACAAAGACAGCCACATTGTGTTTGATGCCCTTAGAGATATGTGCAAAAGTGCCATTGTTTTTGTCCCATTCAAAACCCACTGAAGAAGGACCCAAACTTTTAGGAAGTTCTTTAAAGGGATAGTTCGGTATTTTTGACATGAATCTGTATGGCATCCCCATCACCAGCGGCATGCAATCACACTGACTTACCCCTGGCAGCGTCCTGTGAGCAGAGTTATCGTCCAGTTTTGGTCAAGCCGAAAGTAGTCCTGCAGGTTTTTAGGAACAGCGAAATAAAACTTTTCTCTTCCCAAAACATAATGTGTTCAAAAGAGTGATATTTTCGCATCCCAAAAACATTGTAGTGGAAAAAGTCACACGTCGTTATCAATTGGTCCTATTTTCTCTCTGTTCGTATCAGTGCGCGCCGTCATTCAGACAGCGAGCCCAACAACAGCCATGTCTCCCTCCGCCGCGGAGGGACGTGTGACTTTTTCCACTACAATGTTTTTGGGATGCGAAAATATCACTCTTTTGAACACATAATGTTTTGGGAAGAGAAAAGTTTTATTTCGCTGTTCCTAAAAACCTGCAGGACTACTTTCGGCTTGACCAAAACTGGACGATAACTCTGCTCACAGGACGCTGCCAGGGGTAAGTCAGTGTGATTGCATGCCGCTGGTGATGGGGATGCCATACAGATTCATGTCAAAAATACCGTACTATCCCTTTAATACGTGTCTTACCAGCCATCTCAGAGCAACCAGAACTCAAAGTCTCAAAGGTCACAAATGAAAGGAACTGTATTCCTGAGGGTCAGAGCTTAAGATAATGGAAGACTTATTATCTGTAATGACAAAACAGACTAAAGGGCTGCTTATCCTCCCCGCAGCAGTGTGTGCCAGTGAGCTTGTCGCAGATATTTTTGATTTATGCCCAATATTGAAGCGTGGTCTGCGTTATGTTATTTCACACCACAATGTAAGAGGGACAATCACGAACTAGCTGTGGGTCTAGATATGGCAGAGGCGGTGAGGACGTGGGGGCAAGTTTGTGCGACAAACGAAGGACATGAGGGTATGAGGGAAAAAAGAGGGGATCCAGGTGGAATAAGGGTTCCAGCGTTCTCGCGCACCTCGCTCTTTTAGCTTGTCCAACTTCACGAGTCGTTATCCGCAACGGCGGTCATACAAACAAAACAAGCTGGTAAGGTACCAAACAGGAAATACGCATAGAGTAGAGTGGATGTCGATTTGACCAATCAGAGGCCTCCTGTCTGCAGCCCTGTCTGGGGTCACCTACAATTTTGGAGAGGTGCAGCAGAGTGTCTGCAGAGGGGGTGGGGGCGTCTCTGCGTTAACTGTGACACCTACGCAGACGACCTGTTTTCTGAGTACAAATCAGCCTTAAGAATCAGTGAATTCACCGAGACACAAACATGAATGTTTAAAGGATTTATTAAAAATAGATCTTCTGGATAACAGTATGCCATTAGGACAGGAGAACGGGAGATCAGAACAGGAACTACTGGAGAGGGAGAAACAGGTTTGTGGTAGGGATTACTTTAATAATTTCAGGAAAACTCACAAGGAACAACAAATCTCAGGATTCTGGCAGCGTGAATCCCTTTCTTTCAGTTGGAGGTGACAGCAGGGTGATGAGACCACAGGAGAAGAGGAGGCAAGACAGAGTGGCTCTCTTCACAGCAACAGCCCCTGACAGATCTTTGTTGGTAACTATACAAACCTTAAGGCGAGGAAGATTCAGGTTGAATCAGTGGTGAGAGAACAGAAGTACGGTCAGTACTGTGGAGGCAGATTAAGGTAAAAAAAAAAAAACAAGTTAAGGGCTGAGGTTTGAAGCTGATAGTCAGTAGTCAGAAACAGGGTTGTGGTCAAGAATATCAGAAATCAGATGAGAGAATCCAGTAAGGGCAAAGTGAGATGGGGATATCAGGAAAGCAAATAAGACGTGATCGGGTAGGAGAAGGAAAGAACGCTGGATAATCTACTCACAATGTGGCTTTCAAATATCTGCCACAAAGGGGATCATCCGTAGAAGCTTTTAAAGCCAGGAGACCAGGTGAGCTGACTGGCGCTGATTGGGCGTGGATGTGATTGGCACAGGGGGAAGAATGAGAAGCAGAACAGAATGTAAACAACAGCGATCAATCGGGCCGGAATCATAACACTCTTTAACAAGCTTTCAGGGATACTTAAGCTAAATTATTACATCTTTAAGCAGACAGGAATGGTGGTCTAGTGGTTAGAGCATTGCGCTTGGGTCTCAGAGGTTTTGAGTTAAATTTTCACAGACTGCCACTTTGGGTCAGTGAGCAAGACCCTTAACCCCACACAGTGGCAGTCCACTGCTGCCAAAGAGGATGGTTAAATGCAGAGGTGAATTTCTCCATTGTGAGATCAATTAAGTTCAATAATAAATTAAATTATTATTAATCAATCAGAGCCAAAAATGGAGCATGAATTTTGAATCTAAGAAATTACAGAACAGCTCCAGTTAAAGGATTTTATCACTAAGGAAATGAGGCCACAGCTTAAGGTAGTGAACAAATTTACGTCCGTGGAACTATCAGACAAGTGGATCATCTCTCCACAGCAAAGTTTAGTCATTAGATATCATCTATACTTGGTTATTTAGATATTAAAAGTGATCCTAAACCATGTCAATTATGTTTAAGCCATATTATTGTTTTGTCATCTTTCCCTCCATCCTGATAACATTTTAAGAAGTCCTGTTTAAACCAAGCATTGTTGGGGTTCCATCAACTTTTCTTCATCTCTCACAGGCTGCTGAAATTGGATCTACAGTAAGTGAATACAGGGCAGTAAATATATATAATTCTCCATCCACATCATGATGATGCACTACTTTGTGCCGGTTTATAAAAGTTCAGGTTTGCTGTACTGTTCCAGGCAAGACCAAACCGATCCTCAGTTAGTTTGGAAAGCTCCCTTCATAGCCTGCAGTCTGGGTCAGCCTGAGGAGGGGGTCAGAAGAAGACAGAGCGCTCAGTCTGTCTGATGAGAATCATCCAAACATCATTAGAACAGCCTCCTGCATGTGACCCAGCAGAAAATGCTTCACATGCACATCATCTTGGATAGAGACGAAAAGGCAGAGAATGTGAGAAAGAAGAGGGTTGAAAAATGTGGCTGTAGAAGGTTGATTGGTGATTGTATATAGTTAAACTGATCGCTCATAATAATGATAAGAAAAGAGATAATTTTCCGGTTTCCAAAGCAGCAGCTCTTATGCATCTTTGTTTACACAGCTTCTCATGGTTGGATGACTCCGCTCTCAAGCTTGAAATAAACTCCAGCTAAGCCACCCCGAGTACTTCCACAGCGTTGCTCTCTCAGCGGTTTTCATAATAACAGTTTCTCCCATATTAGGTTTTCCTCTGACCGCTAACCAGAAGCTAATGGCTTGCCCAGCAGCATTGCTGATTGACCATTATCTCCCTGGCTTTCAAGGCTCACATAAATGAAGTCGGAGAGTTATGAATGAGGCAGAAGTGAAAAGCCAGAGAGATTCTGCCGCTACATTCCTGCCTAATTACCACATGCAGCAATGTTAGGAAACAATACACTCAGACATGCAATGGTAGGAGCATGCATACAAACACACACCATCATAGATTAATGTTGTTGGCAACTGTCAAGCTTACTTAGTCATATCCTGCTCATGGTGACTGTTGACATGCTCTTTACTGGAATGCATGCGTGTGTTGTAACACTGTAATGAATCAGTACTTTAAGAACTGCCTGAGCCCCAGCAAAAATAGATCAGCTATTCTCCAGAGGCAGAAATATAGGAAGCGCCATGCTGAATGTTTGTGTTGGCGATCCGCCACAGACAAATAGAGAATAAGGACTGATCTGAACTGAACAAAATAGAGCAGAGAAAACTCTAAATCACACAATGCATAGCAGTTATCCTTTATCTTGAATGTTCGTTGGAACGGTTCCCAGAGATGTAAAGTAACTAATATAAGTAGTTTCTGTACTTAAATAGTTTTTAATAGTATCTGTACTTTATTTGTGTGTTTATTTTTCTGAGGAGTTTTTTTTTACTTTTGCTCTCTGCATTTTAACGTCAATATCTCTACATTCTGCTCAATTCAGTTTATTTATATAGCGCCAATTCACAACACATGTCATCTCAAGGCACTTTACAGTTTACCAGATCATACAGTCAAATTGATTCTAAGTTTCTATCTACAGTAAGGAAAACCAGTTGATTCTATTAAATCATTGACTTGAAGGCAAACCCTCACACTAGGCATGCTTGTAGCGACAGTGGAGAGGAAAAACTCCCTTTTAATAGGAAGAAACCTCCAGCAGAACCAGTACATCAGCACAGACTGTATCGTTGTACTTTTTGCTTCTGTCAGTCATTAAAAGGAAATCATCTTATTTACCACCTTCCTGTAATAAAGTGCAGTTTATTCACTATATACTTTTTAAAAATTGTTTACAAATGTTAAGTCTCTACAAAAGTAAACATAGATGACAGATGCTGGGATAAGGATCAGAACTATTTGGTTGTGAGGAGCAGGAAATCCACAGAGGCGTTTCATAGATGTAGGGGAGGATGCAGAGAGACTGGTGTGACAGAAAGAGATGCTGAGATGGAGGAGATGATTTTACAGATTGTCACATTAAAAACTCGCATATTAGTCCACAAAGACTTATGCCAAATATAAAGGGCCTTAAGATGACATGCAATGTGAACTGTTTCTGTATAAATGAGTTAATTTATTTTGGATAAGTTCAGATCTTCTATTTCTTTTCTGAATTTTCTTTAAAGAATAGTGATTTTGAATGAAAAGTTTTTCTTTTTTCCTCAATGCAAAAACAGTATGAGCTTTCTTCTTCTCCTGATAAAGCAGCTGAGTGGCTTTTAAGTAAATTTGAATGAGCTACACAGTTCACTTAAATCAAAGTACATTTTTATTAACGTTATTTGACTTTTACTGAAGTAGGTTAGGTTTATGTTCTTTCCATCTCTGGTCTTCCTCATGTTAGATGCCAGATCTAAAGCCCTGCCAACACTTAGACAGTAGCCAGTAGTTGTCATTAGATCTGCTGTGTTTACAGTACGGCTCAATCTGTGATTGGCCGTAGCACAGGCACCAATACACACCCTATAAAGGCGGCTCTTAGAGCCAGCATGGATGACATTGAGACCGCTAAACAGCTGCTAAAGCCCAACATCATCACACTGTCCATTTGTCAAATTGTGAATCCATATTTGTTCATCAACTCATTTCAATCTGTCTCTGTGATGATGGACTAACACAACATTAAAAGTCAACTCGCCAAAGATTTACTGATTTCTTATTGAACACATGATATTTGTAATAATATTTAATATAAAGTAATGCTCTTTTTCATTTATAGTAAGTTATTCTTTTCCTTCTGTATTTTTCCTTCACTCTCAATCTGCAGGTTTACTAGTGGTTCCTAGAATTTCTAAAAGTAAAATCGGAGGCAGATCTTTAAGTTATCAGGCTCCTCTCCTGTGGAACCAACTACCAGTTTTAGTCCGTGAGGCAGACACCCTGTCTACTTTTAAGGCTTGGCTTAAAACTTTCCTTTTTGATAAAGCTTATAGTTAGAGTGGCTCAGGTTATCCTGAGCTATCTCTATAGTTATGCTGCTATAGGCTTAGACTTCTGGAGGACATAGGGACCCCCATTTCATCATTCTGCTTCATTCTATCTCTATTCTACATAATCGCTTAGTTCAATCTCTAACGTTATGCTCTCTCTTTGCTTTTTCTCCTAGTAGCTTCATCTGGTCTGTTCCTGTTTGGCTGTGACTCC
This sequence comes from Cyprinodon tularosa, assembly GCF_016077235.1. Lineage (NCBI taxonomy): Eukaryota > Metazoa > Chordata > Actinopteri > Cyprinodontiformes > Cyprinodontidae > Cyprinodon > Cyprinodon tularosa. The sequence continues at coordinate 122,754 of NW_024039654.1, forward strand.
ATCCTGGAGAGAAATATCAGCTGTGATGCTGCCATCAACACCTTTGTTTATAGATGTTGGTTTTAGTTAGTTTTGTTTTTCACAAGGCAGCAGGTCTTTTTTCAGACTGGAAGCTAAATTGATTTTGTTTTATTCTCTTTTTTGCCCTTTTTACCATTTTTAGTCTTTATTTTTTCTGAGTTTGCTTCATATTTTTGTTTTCCTTTTTCTTGGTAGCTTAATTGAATATACTGTTAACCAAAGCAATTAAACTGGAAATGTTTCTTGTTTGTAAAGAACAAGAAAGTTTGTTGCTGTTTATTCCTTAAATAAAATGTAAATATGTGTTTGCAGTTTGAACACCAGAGTGAAAATTCCACTTATCTGTTCTAAAATATCACGCAAGCAGTTACTGATAAAACAAGAGAAGACAGAAAAAAAAGCTATCTTGCTAACACTTTCTATTCATAATAAAATTACCTTCTTTATTTCTAATTTCCCTTAGACAAACCAACGTTACACAGCCTAAATCAAATGTGTTGCAGTTCTGTCTGAATTCTGCAATTCTATGCTTTTTGTTAAAGACATGAAACAACCTAACATCCAATCAGAAGGAGGCTCATGGCTTATGAGGAACTTTTTAGCTCTGTTATTGGCCGCCCTTCTAGAAACTGAGCAGGCCTAACATTGCTAGAGGTTTGTGAGTCCAAAAAGCCTAAATAAATACATTTACATAAATAAAATATGTAAATATTTCAATTGGAGGAGTGAGGCTGGAACTTTTTGAAAGTCTAACCACCACTCAGCATCTGCTGTGACTATTTGCCTGAATCAGCACAACACAACTGGCAGAGGTTATTGATTGTGGACTGTTTTTCTCTTCAAATGCTGCTCAAAGTTGCTGGATAATGGAAACATGCTTGATGACGGACATGTTGGCTAAGAATGCTGGCCTGAAAGAACTGGGATGCTTCCAGAAGTTCTTCACAGGTTCTTATGACATATCCATAGGTTAATGACACAACAATGGGCTTCTGGATCTCACCTCAGTATATATATTTGCTTTTAAGATGCCATAATCAAAATCAGCTTTGTTCATTAAGAAACGTCTGCCCATACCATCAACCCACCGCCACCTTCGATCAACACAGACATCAGCAAATTGCTCATCAATATCACAGAAAGATTTCTGTTTGCCATCTGATCTTAACCCTAGCTATATTTTCACTACAAATGTGCGCAAAACTATGTCAATATTCTGCTAAATTCAAAAATCGAAAGTTTGCCAATTGCTGTATTCCCGTTAAAAAACAAACAAAATTAAAATCGCATGTGAATATGTTTGCTCACAGGATAACTGATGCAAACATATGAGATAAATATCGATATTTCAGCCCCGGCTCTAGTGGCGCCATTATCCTCCATCTACCTCCAGTCTTCTTCTACATGTATTTACAAAGCAGGAAGGTCCAGCTGCAAGTCATGTGACTCATTTCATGCAAAAAAAGTGTTTCCATTTATTTTTGTAATTACAATGTGCTCAGTTTGATGGTTAATGGAAAACGGGTTCTTCTGTGAAAAGAGCAGCTCTCTGTTGCAGGATGCAGCTGAATCAGAACCTAATCATGCTGGTTATAAAGAAAACCTGCAGTCAGGAAGAAACTATGGAGTGAGCTTTGCTCTATTATGTTGCAATCAGAGAATATGTTTTATAAAAGGAAATCTTAATCCTGCGATTAAACTTTTAAAAAATGTATTATTAAAAAAGGTTTTTAAAGTGACTTTTTTGAGATTTAGTTTTTTAAATTTTTATATAAATTTTTTAGGTTTTTTTAAATTTCATTTTCCTTTTAAATTGATTTTATTAAGTTTTAAGATTCACACTCTTTCCAAATTGCATTTTACAGATTACATTCTGTTCGCTTCTGGCTACAGGTTTTCCTCCAGAGTGAGGAGTGAAGACGTTTGCATCTGGCCAAAAAGGAGAGGAGATGATCTGTAAAATGCAATTTGAAAAAAAAAAAAAAAAAAGAAATTTGCTTAACTAAATCTGAAAAAGAGAAATTTATATATATATATATATATATATATATATATATATATATATATATATATATATATATATATATATATATATATATATATATATAACTTCTTGAAAATGTATATATATAACTTCTTGAAAATATAAACTCAAAAATGTGACAAATTTCACTCCATAAAGCCACAAATGAGGGAAAAAAATTATAGATGAACTTCCCTGAGATGCTCTGTCAGGATGCTGGACGTGGAGCTCGTGGGCTGGTGTGATTAAACCTGGTCTGCAGCTGTGATGCTTGTTGTATATACTGCAGAATTCTCTGAAACGCCTTGTGAGACGGCTTATGGTGGAGCAAACTAACATGAAAATAACAACAACTTTGGTAAATGTTCCTAAAGCAGCATGCCGATTGCATGTTCCCTCAAACTGTCAGCTGTTTTCATACAGGAGGTTCATTTTAAAGCTTCCATTTACTCAGATCACCTGATCACTTCTGTAATGCTTGATAAGTTTGCATGCTTTCAGAAATTAATGCTGGAATCCTATCAGTACTAAAGTATCTGTAGCCACTGACTGATAATGTCACCTTGAAAGCATGCTTCACCAAAAAAAACAAAATACGTCAACCCGTATTTGGCCCCATCTCTGGTTCTGACCCCAGAAGGGAGGAACCTTCAGTATTTTTTCTTGTCTCGTTTTCACATCCCTGTTTCCCAGTTCTCTGCAGCCTTTCCCAGTGGAGGAGGAGTGTTTCTGTGAATAAGATTCTTGTGTCTCCAGGCCAAGTGTTTGACAGCCACAGCTGTTGCGAGCAGACAAATGTAGAATAAGCTGAGTATCCAACATGAGTTTTCCCCCTTAGCCTAATCCTTACACAATTGATGAAACATGTCATTCATTAACGCACACAGAGCCAACCGCAAGCCTTCAATCTGTAAGAAAAGCTATAAACTCAGGGGACATTCACATTCTGCAGCACAAAGGTTTGGGTCTTTAGTTGAATTTAACACCGCCCAACATAAATCTTCCAAAGGACTTCTGCTCTCAAGGGATTGTTTCAGGTTTGCACGTTTAATCAAAAATATATACAGTACATATAAATACATTTGTAGATAGTTAACATTTAAAAGCATCTTTTAAAGCTCACGTGAATCATTATCAGCTTTGTGCATCTAGAGACTGATGCTTTCTACTTTTCTTTTTTAGTTAAGCTCAGTCAGACTGCATGAAAAGCATACATTAATCTAACTTTTCACCTCATTAATAATGAATAATAATAATAATAATAATAATAATAATAATAATAATAATAATTGAAATTGAAAAACACTTTACTTTGTTCTGTTTGTGAATTTAGTTTTTAGAACGAATCATAGTGGAACAGTGGGTAGCACTGTTGCCTTGCAGCAAGAAGGTTCTGGGTTCGATTTTTCTTCATGGAGTTTGCATGTTCTTCTAGAGAAAGCGTGGGTTCTCTCCAGGTACTCCAGCTTCTTCCCACAGTCCAAAAACATGACTGTTGATTAGCTTCTCTAAATTCTACTTAGATCTGAGTGGGTTGACAGTTGTTTGTCCTGTGTGTCTCTGTGTTGCCCTGCGATAGAGTGGCGACCTGTCCAGGGTGTACCTCGCCTCTCTCACATAGACAGCTGGAGATTGAAACCACCACCCCTCGTGACAAAAAACCGTTTGGGATAAGCATGACAGAAAATGGATGGATGGATGAATAATCTCACATTGGAGAAAAAAAACCCTCTGGATTTAACCCATCCCCTTGGGGAGCAGTGGGTGTGCATCGTGGGGCACCCGAGGAGAAGTGTCAGGTTAAGGGTCTTGCTCAGGGACCCTAAGTGTCAGTCTGTGGGAGTGGTGCTCGTACTATGAACCTCAGGATTCCAAGCTCTATGCCCACATGGTCACTAGGTTCTTTCTACAGGTTCTCCGTTAGCTTTAATTTGTGATTTTTAATTAGGACCTCTAACACAGGAATATGCTTTTATCTAAACCACTGCAGCATCCTGCAGCTGTTCTTGTAGCTCCATTCATCCTGCCTGATGGTGCTGCCACCATGTTTAACAGGCACATCCAGCATGCTAATGCTATATCTAAAAACACCATCACCTGATAGAACCAGTACTTGGGTTTAGGAGGAATGGCATCCCCCTTCTTAAAAAAAAATCTTAAAAACCATCCCCCTTCTTAAATTACCTTCCCCCCCATACTATCCCCTGTGACATTTTATTACTGAATGTGTCAAAATGTCTACTATATATTAACAGTAATAGCAATAATTTTGCCCTTTCAACATTCGGCAGGCTGTGGGCTTACGAGTAGTCTTAGCTAAATACATAAAATCAAAGAAGTGGTTTACCACCACTATGAAACTGATCCCAGTGGGAAATTAGAAGTGACTGACTGCTGTTCTACTGAAAGGTGCCTTGGTCAAGGTCAATGACCGCCGACCTGGCATGTAACAACCATACCATGCTTTAGGTTAATAGACTATATTAATTAGGCGATGTCTGCTTCCAAAAAAAAAAAATCCACCTTCCCCCTTCTTTTTTTACAACTAGACTACTGAATAGAACTATGTCTTATTTTAAATAATACACAGGAGAACTCTACCTGTTTTGACAATATCTTAAGACAAATTTAGCAATATTTATTGCAAAGCTTCAGAGTAAAAAGGGTTAAACTTTTTTAGCCCTATGACAGAATAAGCAAAATATACAGCACATTTTTTGGGTTGCAGTTTGACTTGATGTGGAAGCAAAGGTGACAGAAGCATTTTCTATTTTAGTCCAAACATGGGACGCAGAATGACTCTGCAAACCATATCAGCCAACGAAACAGCTCAAACGAGGATGTGTTTGTCAATACTTGTTGACTAATATGTTCAAATACATGTTCTTCTGTCCATCTTCTCATTGCGTCCAGCTCTCCCAAACATAATCTGTCTCCACACCATATTGGTCCTCATAGGGTCTTTATTTATTCCGTTAGAAAACATAGAAGGGAAAATTCTAAACAAAAAAAGACACACTTATAAAAGAAACATGCAGCTTTAACATTAAAAATCATGCACAGCAAAATCAGCAGCTGCACCGTCTCAACCAAAGTATTTTTCTTCTAACAAAAATTATATATTAAATATCTGTCATCCTTTACTGATGTTTTATGTTTTCATCAGTTCGGCTGAGTGTGATGAAAACAGCTCGTCATGGCTGTTGCTTTATGCTGCTGATCATTATCATCCTGCTGAATGAATTTGGGACCCCTCAGGTTCCTCATTAGCAATAATTCATTAAGGATAAGCATCTAAAACTAAATTGTTTTTCAATCATTTTTGTCTTTGTGTTTGCAACTCTTTACACAGAAACTCAAGCGTGATAAAAATGATCACTTTGTTCTTCCAAAACCAAGAGGTGGATTCCTGTAAAGGTCAGAACTCAGCATCAGCACGGCGCCAAACATGAGGATGTAAACGTTGAGGAAGATGGCAGGAAAAGGAGCAGGGAAGTGTTGGCTGGAAACAGGCGGGTGGGGTGCCCCAGTCAGAAGGAACACGGGGTTACAGCGAAGGCGGGGACTCTGAGAGGTTGCGGTAACATCGCTGACGCACATGTGAAGCATGAAGGAGAGGGAGGGATGCAGAGGAATCTCTGGCTGGACTGTCACCAAACCTCGAGACAAGGTCAGAAAGCCACTGGCGACAAGAGGAAAACCCATCCCAGGGAAAATGCTGGCACTAACAGCACTAATGGCTGGAATAATCACAGTTTAAGTGGTGATAATGGACGATGGGGAGGAACCATGAAGAACAGCTTTCTCCTCTCTTAGAGGAGCAGCTCCCTCTCCCTGTGTTTTATCTGGCCGTGGTTGACGCTTTCACTCAACATATTGATTGTTCTGCTTCTCTGTAAAGAGGCAGGAAGTGTGCAGTTTCATCTAAACTGCATCTGCGAACATAAACCAAACACAGGTACAAGGTGTAAATGTGTTTGTGTTATAGTGCAGGTATGTGAAGAAAAGCTTCTGTTTGTGTAAAAGAAAGCCTTACTTGTGTGCATACCAGTGACGTGCGGTCAGGGGAGGCAGGTGAGGCAGTGCCTCACCAGCCATCATGGAAAGAAAGAAAATATATAATCATAAAGTAATTTAAATTGTTATATTCATCCGGTGGTTTGTACTAAAAAATATTCATTTTTCATGTAGCTTCACCAATTTCGATTTTTATTTGTTCAAAATCGCTGAATTTTCTTATTTTCCCATTCAAATGCTTGGAAGCGATGCCGGTGAGGCAGCAGCGAGCTCTGCCTCACCTTGGATTGCGCAACCCCTGGCTCTGCGCTGGCTGCAAAGCGGAGAGAGCATGTTGCTGTACGGCGTCAATAAAATGGTTTAAACAAATGTAATATGTGAACTTATTTCTAATAATTTGGCTTATGTATATAATGTACAGAGCTTTTTGTCACCAACTGTGTTTGTGTAACGTGTTTCGTGTAATGAGCGATTATAAACGGCAGAGAACAAGTTCGAGGTGAGGCAGGCAGTTCTCTTGCCTCATGGCAGGGGGTGCTCAAGAGACTGAAAACATAAGGCAGGAACAGGACGGATCAAGGAAGGCTTTCTTCCCTGGCAGTGATCTCCATTGAGACAGAGAGACTTTTAAAACTGAAGGAAGATAAGGAGGACTTCTATTCATTTATAAGTAAAGGTAAGACAGTAATAACATTTATTTTGTTTTGTTTTTTAAGGAAATGTGTGTTTTGTGAGCTACAGTTTGTATGTGTAAGGATGCAGAAGTGAAACATAACCTGTAAACTGCTGTCAATCTATGCATCTATTTGCAAATCTGATTCTGATGACGTCAGTGCCTCACCAGCTATGAACCTCACCGCACGTCACTGGTGCATACAGTATATGGACGGCTGTGTGTGTGAGTGTGTGTTCTGGCTGGCCGGAGCGTGGGAATGCGGTTAGGGAATTCTGTGGTATTTTTAATGTTTGTTATTAAGTATTACCACAGGGGACCGAGACCAAACCCCAGACACTCCTCCTCCTCAGCCTCTTACTCGTCCCTTTTCTCCTCATCCACACCCTCAAGTAATAATGAAACCAAATCATGTCATCGGTCAGTTTAAATGAATCTTACACCTAAAGAGACTTAGAGAGGTTAAAGTCTAAATAACCAGGGTGTCATGGCCACCTCTGAGTGCTTCCAAGTAACCCAGAACATTAATAGAGTCAGTTTCCCCTTACTGCTACATATTAGGATTCATAACCTGAAGCATTTTCTTTTTAATTGTTCTCAGAAAAAAATCAGTTGATTGTTTAATTTACTTATTCAGCACTTTTTTACCCCCAAATTAAGAAACTAAAAGCACCAAATTACTTTAGAAGTCCCAAACCGGTAAAACCAGTACAGTTCTGTTGTATTTGAACTAATGTCCAGCTGTTCAGGGAGGATCTGAGATGTTCGTTGGAGGACATTAGGGAACTAATTGTATCATGAAGACAAAAGACACAGCAGACACACCAGGGATTCGGTTGTGGAGAGTTTTATACTGAGGTTTGGTTTAAAAAAATAAATCGCCCGATTTTTTTCAGCGTTTGTACGGCAGAAATGGGCTTCCATACTCTTCAATATATCATTCACAAAATGGAAAACTTGGGGCACGTCTTTAAAACCTTTCACCATCCACCTAAAGTGTGTTGCTGGGTAAGGAGAGCAGAAGCCTTATTTTAATTTTACTAGCCAACTTACAAAAAAGCTATGTGTGACAAAACTGCAAAAAGAACCTTAAAATAAGTCAAACATTTTCAAAATAGGTGTATTTACCCTTAATTTGAGTAGATAGATAAGATGCTGTGAATGCACTGGAAAAAAATCTAAATCTACATAAGTTGTTTTTTCTTAAAATAAATGTATTTGTTCTTGGATTTAGTAGGTAAAAGAGAGATTTTGCCAATGGAACAAGACAATTTACACTTACAATAAGAAAACACAATTGCATTGTCTTATTTCAGGTGCATTTTATCAAATTTTCTTATTTTAAGAGCAAAAATACTCATTCCATTGGCAAACTATCTCATTTACCTACTCAAATTAAGCGTAAATACACTTAATTTAAGACATTTCTACTTATTTTTAGATCCTTTTCCAGTGTGGAATGAGTATGTTTAGCCTTAAAATAAGATAATTAGATATAATGTGCTTGAAATAAGAGATTGCAGTTGTTTTTTTCTTATTCTAAATGTCAACTATCTTATTCCATTAGCAAAGTGTCTCACTTACCTGCTCAATTCAAGACAAAATGCACTTAATTTTAGAAACATTTTCTTACTTACTGTAGATTAACATTTTTTGCAGTGAAATAAAAACAAAACAATAAAAATGGCAGGGTAGTGTAGCGGTGACGCATCATGCTGTGGGACTCTTATTCTACACCAGGGACAGCTGATTGATGATTAATAAAAACCATACAACTGGAAGAATACGCTAAACACAGAGTCTTGGACATTTAGAAGATAACTCAAAATCTAAAATCAAAGAGGAACTTTACGAAAAGACAAAGGCTTAAAAACATTCACTACTGCTCTTTGTCCTGTCCAACTGACCTTCCTTCAGGTCTAACTCTATAACTCTAACCCAATTATAACTGATTCATTCTCTTTAATGAATCCAACTTTTTGTTAAAGGCTTTTAGAGGTTTGTTGGGTATAAAGCATTAGTCTGACAAGGAGTCAAGATAGATGTGTCATGATTTTATCAAGAGCTCAAACCCACATGCAGATAAACCACTCCACAGAGACAAGGAAAAAAGTTGAACAGGTTTATTGAGAAGTTTTGTGGAGATTCCAGTGTTGCTCTGAACACTGCTCAACCGGAACTGAAAGGTGAGGGGAAGACACTGCGGTTAGTTCAGGTTCAGTGGGAGAATTGATTCTCGAACTTGAAGAGGACAAAAGGTTGGCAGACTCACGTTTCCAGAGATTAGGTTGACTCTTAGACTCCAGTAGGTGAGAAATGTGTTCCGGTGTTTGTCTCAAACGGCGGAGGGCGGACAGGGTTGCCCAGAATGCGGTTGCTTGTAGATGAATGGAGAAAGACTGACTGCCACTCAGATTTCCTGCGGTACTTGAACGGACTGTTGTGCAGATGAATCCCCTGCTAAGTGTGAAGCTCAAACGTTTCCTCGGGGAAAAGTGGATCTAAACCTCCGGTTTGTATCCTCAGCTCAGTTTGAAGCTCAGTTGATCCTTCTAGGGAGAGAAAGTCAGAAAAATCCAGTTTGCAGGATGACTTCCTGCTGAGAGGCAAAGACAAAAAAACAATGCTAAGACTCTGGTTGACAAAAACTCAGTTTGACTCAGCAAAACTCAGCTTGGCTAGAGTACCCACACTGGAAAAAAAACTCTGGCGGCAAGGTAGCAGCAGTCAGCAACTTAAGAACACTCCGTTAACGAGGTGACCCCTTGCAGGTGTGTGAGGAGGAGAATCAGGACCACACAGACTGGAGTCCTAACAAGATATCTATAAGTTATCTATAATGGAGCTATGGCCATGAATTGTTTCTGAACAATTATTTGTAAATAGGTTCTTAATGGGAGACTAAGATCTGTAATCCAAGTTATACTGAGGGCAAACTAAATGGTAATAAACCAAATGTTGTCTAATGCTTTCAAATAAAATTAACATTTATTTTTCCATCCTGTGGTAGAGTTTTACTGAAGTGTGATGAATTGGTGTAGAGCAAAATGGTGACATGTAAAAACCAAGTTTCTTGTCTTTTCCTCAACCATACAAAGCAGGTCACAGTGTTTGTACCTGTGTTTGGTTAAAACTTCCCAACTTCAGCCTTGGTGGCATGCAGTAAACCCAGCATTCTGTTCAAACAACTAACCCAGACGTTTTTGGAGTGCAAAACATCGAAAAATCAGACAGTAAAGTTTTTCTGTGCTCACTAAGTTGTAGAAGCAGGATTATTATGACTAAGCGGTCAGATGGATGACACAACTGACTGAGGAAGAGAGACATTGGAATTAGGCAGAAACGTAATGAACGATTTATGTAACATGAGCCGCTGTAGCTTTGGCTGCTGCCTTCCCTCCTCTGCCAGGGTTAGAAACAATCTGGAAGTTTATATGATGTGGGTGGTAACTTGGTTTCTGGATTTTCCCAGGATATTTGTTGAGGTCGTTATGGTTTTAAGTTTATTGCTCTTTTTTCATGTTCTGTATTCCTGGTTTTTTCCTCTGCCTGTTTCTTAGTTGATTTTTCTTCTCTCTTCATACTTCGTCCTGAATAAAGCCAAACCTTCTTACCATCATTAGGCAGCTTACACATGTTTTAAATGTTTTAAGATGCTTTCATATGGCCAAATATGTTTATTTGGAATACAGATACCAGGCATTTACAAGAGTTTATAAGAATAACAGGACTTAAGCACGGGCTAAATTAAGTCGAGGAATACCTGAAAACAGGTGAAGAATAACTAACTTAAAACAAAAACTGATGTGACTTGTGACAATTCCTAATTGATTTAAACCATAACATACACTACAACGTTTAATTTTGTTCACAGGGAAACAAAGGCCAACACTAAGAATCTTTTTTTTTTACTTTAATCTCTGGGTAATATAAATAATGTCTAGAAAATACTTGTATTAGCGCTTTGCAATTTTACAGTGGATTATCTAGGATAACCTCCTGCTTGCAAGTATGCTCTCTGCTCCCTGAAAACAGGGTTTCATATCAAACCAAGTTTTGTCACAATTGATTAGGTATTTAATGTGTCCCAAAAACATAACATAGCATAAACATTCAGAGGAAGATAAAGATTGTAAAACAGTCTAGGAAGTGATCTAAAGACAGAAAAAGCAGGATTAGCGTGACTCACAGTGAGGTTTGCATACTTTAAAAATCCATTCTATTATTTGAGTTTTAAAATGTACCTGGAAATTAGGTTCAGATGATCCTGATCTGGCTGAGGCTGAAATTGTGCAGGTAGGTCCCTAAATTGTCTCCTGAGCTGCTTTATTGGCAGAAAGGGGCATGGCTGATTGACCTACAGAGAAAGAGTCCAGTAGAAAACCACCAGTTTCCCAGATAGGAGCAGGAGTTGGTGTATGAGGTAAATTCCAGGTGGATCTATAGAAGACACAAGAAGACACAAGGTAAACAGTAGTTTGGGCTACCAACCTTCCACAGTATGGATGTTCATCATGACAAAATGGGCAATCCAGCCCTGGTGGGGAGTCAAGCTTGTTTTTTAAACTGTAACCTGATAAAATGAGGAAATCAGGTGAGTAAGCAGCACAGCAGGAGACAGAGGAGTCTAAGAGTAGAAGATGGCAACAACATTGATCAGTTTCATTTACTCTAGATCAGGGGTCACCAATTAAAAATCAGTCGGGTCAATAAACCAGGGTTCCTACAGCATTAGGCAAGTTAAATTCAAGACTTTTTAAGACTTTTTAATGCCACTTGAAATAAAAAATTAAGACCAAATTCACAAGAAACACAAGGAAATCCAGCTTGTGACAACTTAACCCAAAGGTTTATTATAACATAAACCAATGCACTAAATGTTTCAAATTTTGAAAAACTTCCCATACAGGAAGAAAGCTAAAAACACACAAATGAGAGATATATTTTAACAAATATTTAACTGAATTCACAAAATTTGTTTTAGAAGGGAACAAAACAAATCAGTTTTAAAGCCACAACATAACCAGTGCTAAGTCTTTTTTGCAGCTATTTTCTTTGTATCGTTTTCTTAGTATGTTTGATTTGGTGATAACTGGAGGCGTTGCAGAGACAAGGGTGGAACGAAACTGAGAAATACCGGCTGTTTCTCGGTAACTTGATTTTGACGCTTTGTGTTTGTTGCTTCGCATGCGACCCCTCTGCCTTAATTCCCATCGTTCCGAGCTTGAATGACTTCTTGCACAAAATACACTGTATGTATGTTCCCTGGTTTTAGCCATGGAGAAAACTCTTGGCTGGAGCCAATTTTCGTTACATTTACACTTGCTCATATTTTCCAGACAAAAAGTTAATGGCGCATCTCCCAAATGTCCCGGCCGCAACAACGCTTTTATTGGTTCCGCTATCGGGACGGAACCAATAATGGCGAGCCATTATTTTTTTCTTATAAAAATGTTTTATTTAGATTACAAAAATAAATCGGAAAAAAAATAATCCTATTCATGATGTTTTAAAAATTAAGACCTACGATAGACTGATTTAAGACATTTTAATACCAATTAAGGCCTTAGTTTTATTTTGAAGAATTCAATGCCTTTTAAGACTTTTTAAGGACCCGCAGGAACCCTGATAAACAACAGTAAAGATCCAGAGACATTTTCAATTATAATCTGTTACTTTAAACAGAATTTAACACTGAAACGAAATTAGGTGTTTATGTATCCATGTTATGTTGACTTAAAAAAAAAAAAAAATGTGTGTCACGTTTTGGTTGTGGTTGAGAGGACACAAATGCAGAGGCAGAGAGGCTGAGGTGATTTCTTGTAGTTTTAATACAAACACAAATAATAGAGGCAGAATCCAAAAATCCAACTAAAAATGTAACACAGACCAGAACCATGGAGACATCAGGGGAAAAGACGACGTGAGAAGACAACAGCAACGACAGGAACAGCAACAACAAGGAACCAACAAGGAGTGAAAGCAGAGGGAGAGAATATGTAGCTGAGACAAAGGCAGGGCTAACGCGCAGATGAGGAGCAGGTGTGAGATAAGACAACGAGGAAGCCAAGGGGAAAGGAACACACACACACAAGAGGGCAACAGAGGACAACAGAAAAACCTGAGAACATAAATCTAGAAACTACAACAAAACAGGAATTAAACCAATAAAACTAGGAAATATGGAGCAAAGTAAAGCACAACAGAACCAAAACCATGACACAGTGGGCTTTATTCTGCCCTGCAAGGCTTTAAACCTGGGTTTCAGTGGAGACAAAGCCATTCTAAAGCACACATCAAGGTGCTCATTTTAAGCCTTGATTGATATTTATTTTTGATTCTGTTCATGGTGGAGAATCCTGCTTCACAGCAGCAGGTTGAGCCAAACATCCTCTAAATGTGCAGGGTCATCTTTGAGCACCATTTCAGCTTTCTTTCACCAGTTCACCACAGTTCTTCCAGCAGTCCACACTTTCTCTGCTCTCTTTTTCTCATCGTCTTCTCCTTCTTTCCAATCGCCTTTCTTGCCACAGGTTTGCCTGCTGTGTCTAAAAGTAGCAGCAGCAGCAACCCAGACTGACAGCAGCTCATTGGCTAATTTGGATCACATGCAGCCTGGTGCCGGACGCTTTGGAAGATTTTACCATATAAACAGGAGAAATTAGACACTGTCGTCGGACAACATGCAGTAATTTATCAATAGCTACGTTTACATGGACACATCTAATTGGATTGAAGGCCTGATCAGATCAAAAATGTTTCATGTAAACATGTCAGACTGAAGATTCTAATCCGATTCGGTCCGATCGGATCTAAATTTAATTCCGAAAGAGAGAGGTGGTTTTTTCCGATCGCCATTCCGATTGGCGTCCATGTAAACACCCATTCGGATCTTAAGAGTAAAATAATCTTCACTGCGCATGTGTGCGACGTCAGCGTGACGTTTTTCCACCTTGTCAACAACAGGAAACCACCGGTCGCTCTCGCTCTTGTTGTGAACAACATGGCGGGAGGAGTCTAGGAACGCCGACTTATACCCTCAAGTTCATTTAAAGCTATCCTCCTCCTCTTCCTCTTTTCTCTCTCCACAGCCCACTCGCTCTCCCACGCCGGTTCAATCACTCATTCTCTACATTTTCTCTCGGACATTTCGCTGCCAAGCGCTTTTTTCCTCCTCTCTCCTTTTTTCTTTCCGCTCGCTCCGAGCGCATCGTTTGTCAGGCCTCCCAAAAACCAGACGCAGACAGAACTGCCAAGTTTGGCAGGAAGTTCTGCGCATGCTTAAAAGATTTAATCTGATCCAACGCTTGGTACATGTATACACACTTCATGATCGGATCATTTCATTTAGTGTCCATGTAAACGGAGATTTTGAATTTCCGATCAACCAAGGTTTGGATCGGATCGGGGAAATTTTGCGCATGTAAACGTAGCTAATGTTTTAAATCAGGTTGGGTCTGGATTAGCCAGCAGATGGGTCCGGATCCGGATCGCGGTCCGCTAATCCGTCACCTCTGGTCTAGATATACATATCTGTAACAACATTTTTAATGTCCACATTTCTATCCAGTCTTCACTCTATTTGGTAAAGTCATTTATAGAAATCACAGCTCAACTGATGGGGTTATTTACAACGGGCTTCACTTCCAACACGTGTTCACACTGTTGCCAAAGTAAAGCTGAAACATACATCCATGCTCTCAGTCTGACCGCTGTAATTATTCTGTATGTATCTCATTAACAGATCCCCAATTTTATGTCTCTTCCTCCTTTATGATGGTCATTAATATCTAAGTATGCGTTATATTTTTATTTCCTTTTCATTTGTGTTTTTTCTGTCTCTCCTCAGAGACGCCTCCTCCAACCAATCAATCTACAACAATGATTTAATCATTTATTTATACATGGTAGGTTTTTTACTTTTTATTCAACTCTCATAAGTCTTTGCTGTGTTATCAGATTCTTGCTCATAAGAGTCAGAAGGTCTTTCAACATACTCACACTGGATGATTATGTGGAGGCTCTAAGTATGTGAGGTTTTCCTTCTTTTTGTTTCTGTGTTATAAATATTGTTTTAATTTGTAAAGAATGGTGGAACTGTAACTTGGGAAATAATAAAAAAAGATTAAAAAGACACATGACTCTAAACATCTATCTTAAGATATCATTGCTATTTAATCTCAACAGAAGACACAAAAAAGTCTCCAAAGTTCAGTGTTAAAAAATAAGTTTTATTTAATGTATCTCTGAAATATGCAGTTTTTTAAAGCTTTTTTTTTTTTACACAAGTGTACAATAGGTGGCAACATTTGTAGAGGCAGGATCAGAGAGGCACACAGCACCATCAGCAGAACAAAAGGAATAAAAGTTATTTTTTTTTATCTCTTTCTTTCCTAAATTTCATCACACGTGTAAAGACAATTCCTGTGAATCAGAGTAGGAGTGAAAGTAATCCAAGAAAGCTGACAGTTAGTGATGATATGTTGTAGCCATAAAAACAGGCAGGGGAGGACTGAGAAGAGTCAGAGCGTTTTTTTATCATGATAAGCTAAATAAACGGCTGGAGTATTTGCAGTGTCAGATCCTCCCTTCTTCACACATTCAACATGTCTACTATCCAACCACAGAGCAAAAATGGAACTGAGTCATTCAGGCTCATAAGGTCACCATCCTCTTTGCTTTATTGGAAATAATACTCTAGTAGTTCCAATGAAAATTACTTTTCTGTTTCTTCAAGATTTTTACACCATAGTCAAAATCTACAGCTGATTTCCAAGCCCAAAATAATAAAAACAAACTATTCTTTAAGTTTGGCGATTTCATCATGAGGAGCTGTAAAGTTTAAATGGTTCTTGGAGTGAGAAAGTTTGTTGTTTTGCTCTATTTTAATGTAAAATGTCCTAAACTGTAGCATGCGCTCTTGTCAGGAAAGAAAAGTTTGGGTTTTGGGTGGAGCTGACAGATGGAGGGATTCATACCATGGAGTAAACAGCTTTCTTTTTTTCTTCCCTCTAACTGTGGATCTATCTTTTTTCTTTTTTTCTTCAGCGGAGCTCTTCTATCGTCCACCATCTACACACTGTTTTTAAAGAGTTTTCTCTGCATATCTAGTAATTCAACCCTGTCTAAATCAGTCGCCGTGCTGGAAAGAGAAGTTTTGTTTGTTTGTCTTAAAGTTCAGGGTTTATTTCCTGTCAAAGCAGAAATGCAGCAGTTCAGAGGTCCTGTTAACATAGAAAAACACTACAAGGACGACTATTTTTAGATATTCAGTGCCTTGCAAAGTAAAACCCCTTCACTTTTACAGTTACATTTTATAGGGATTATAAGTAATTATGCAATCACCACGAGGAGGAAGCAATTATATATGATTTAAATTTTTTTTTTCAAGTTACTGACCGTTATTTTTACTGACAGTTTTTATCATCTGTGGTGATCAGTGTTTTTAACTGCAGTAGTGAAGTGAACTCAGCCAAGGACTGACTCAGGAGGGATTTTTTTCTGAAACAGAAAACTAAACTTTTATTAAACCTTTTTCCTGATCCGTAGGGATTTTCTATGTCTCTTTGGTTTTTCATTTTTATACTTTTTATGGTTGCTGTGTTTTGGTTTCAATATTTTTTTGCTCTTTTCAGTCTCTTTTATTTTCCTTTTTTTTCTATACATATTAATGTAGCTTCTTATTTTTAGGGTTAGTCCTTAGGGTTTAATTTCGGCCCAGTCTACACAGAGGCAAGGTTAGGTGTGTCTGCAAAGATGTTTAGTTGTTTTTGTTCACATGGATTTGGTATTAAATTATCATTTTTGAAAACCGAACATTTTCAAAATACTAATTCTGTCAAGGCTCAGAACAGAGGTTTGAAGCAAACAGACGGATGGACTTCTCAAAAGCATTTATAAAGAAATGTCAATTCTACAGTTCAGCAGCTAGGGTGTCTAACCCCGGAATCTCTGCAGAGGGAAAAAAGGTCAGTGAACACGTAAATCTGATGGAGGGTGATTACGGACGCGTGAGTCACTAACCTGGTCTTAGAGTTCAGTCCGTGCCCAGAGGAAGGAGTGGATTCCAGCCGAGTGACTACCAACAGCACTTGATGAACGCCGCCCAGAGAGTTCCAGGACCTGAAGCCTTGAAGACTGCTGAACTAGATGAACATCAGATCCAAGCAGACGAAGGAAGGCAGGACTCTTTCCAGAAGACGCAGCCAAAAATACACTTTGAAATGGTTCTCGCCCAAGCCAGAAGATCTAAGATCCAAAGAGGTATCCAGGTTGAAGTCAGCAGGTATATCCAGGTTCAGCCCACAGACAGAAATCAGCAGGAGTCCGAAGACAATTCAGGCGAACAGATCAGGACGGGAAAAGGCAGGGTCAGAGGTCCAAAGGCAGAACGGTTCAGGATAAGGCAATCAGAACACAAATAGGTATGCTAGATAACTTTCAACCAAAGGCTTGAATAATCTGGCACTGATGACTGGGAGCAAACAGTTTAAATAGAGACCAGAGCAGGTGAGAAACTGGGTCAGGCTAGACAGGTGAATGGAATGAACCATCATCAGCGCCAAGATCATTAAAAGTTCCTTATTTTCATGTATGAAGGCGAGCAAGTGTTTTCTGAAACAATGACATGGTCGGTCTATCTTTGCTGCCATGTTGTTGGTTTAACTCCCATGTTATACATGCATGGTGTTTGACTTTGGTTTAGAAAGTGTTGTAGCATCGCCAAAGGGCCTGGATCTTTGTGTGTTCAACTCAGGAGCTGCCCTACGGTTTGTTTATTATTCTAGTGTGGTTACCATGTCACCAGTCGCCTCCCTGCAGTTTTTAATTAGTTGTTTCGTTCCTTACTGGATCTGTAGTGGTGTACTACCATTCTTTCTGTTATCTTGATATAACTATCTTCAAATACTCACCCGTCTACAGTCTTATCTACACATGACTGATTTAGGCTGTTTTACTTAAAGTCCCTAAAACAAACATCAAACAGTGGGGTTATAATATTATGAAATTAAAGAGCTTTTAAGGATTGTTTTTGCAGGGCGTTGTAGCCTTACTTGAAATTCTCATGTGTTCAACAGAAAAGTATGACAGGCGGCTTTCTTATTTCGTCCACCTGGCAAAGTTTCCCCTAACTCGTCACCATCAAGGTATTTTACAGCATGTCTCCTAAGATGTTATGATGCAAACTTTTAGGTGCTCAACCCAAAAGCCTGAACCCCTGTCACATACTTTTGACAGGCCATCATCCGCCTGTTTTTCTTTTTTTCGCATCACCCCATTCCATCTGTTCACTGATCTCTCTGCTCTTTTTCGCTCCTTGTCTCCCTCTCCTGTATTTTTCCCCTCCCTCTGTCTTTTCTTTCTTTTTAAAGCATGTGAGAAGCACAATCACGGAGACTCCAGGCTTTTCTGCACAGGCAGCCAAATTTATCCTTGTGGTTTTCTGCGTGTTTATTTTGGTGCTTTTCTTTGGGGACAACATATCTGCGGGAAAAGCAAATGGCCCGAAGCGGATGCTTTCCCTCTGGGGATCATCGAGGCGGGAGTAAAAATAGGAAAGACTTTAAATAGGAAAGACTTTTTAGGGGGGGAATTAAGGACTAGAGAGTTTCTCCCGCGGGTCCCCTTCTGTAAAAGACGAGGCGGACCATCACTCACTCATCTCTTTGTTTATCTTTTCTGTTTTTCCTCTTTCTGTACTGCCAAGTATGCAAAACCAATAATTTGGGTCTTTTTTTAGACACAATAGTGATGTTCTCTTCCATCTGTTGTTCCTCTTTTTTTATCGCTATAATTTTCTAGTGTAATTAGCACCAAAAAAAAAAATCACATTATTATACAAATCCCTAAAGATTAAACAAATCATTCTGTCTCTTCTTCCATTCTTATACTTTTGTCCGCCCTTTTCTCTGTGTGCGTCTCCTCCACAGGGAATCAGTCTGTAATGACTTTTGTAAAAAATGCTTCTGCCCAATTCTTCATCCCTTTTTTTTGTTGCTAGTAACCTCAATGGCTGCCTGTGTGGGTAGGGAACAACTATGGGATAGGAAATAAAACCTCCTCCGCTCTGACTTCTTGGTTTGACCTGTATTTAAAATGCTGTCTGCTATGGCCATCCACTGCTGCTACTGCTGCAGTCATGGGGTGCGGGCGCTGCTTAAATTAAATTAACAGGGATGATGGAAAAGCAAACTGTTTTCTTTAAAGAGTTCAAAACTAAGTTGGTGCAAAGAGCTTTTTGACATCACACATTGCTGATATAGTCCTTCAACCAGCAGTTGTCATGAACATGATGAGGATTCCTCAGTGAGTAGGGAAGTTAACGACTGTTTGCTTGTTCGTCTTTGAAAGGCAATGGTTACATTACACCCCCCCCCAAACCTAAACAAACAAAAAAAGAAAGAAATAAGGGTTGGGTTGACCAGTGGTGTTGGTTATTGATTATTACAATCTTATCTTTTCTTGTCGCCCTCGGAAAAATAAAAAAGGTTCAATTTCAGGAAGATTTTCTTCTGAGCTTGTAGTAGTAGTTAACAATCTTTTCTATGTTTACCCAACATTTTTTGACAGTTGACATCAATGTTTTTTGTTCAACTTTAGTTTTCCATTTTACTTTGAGAAGGGGCAACTTGTCCTAAAAATCAAATCCTTGTTCTTCTTTTTTACCTTTTTTTTGATCAAGCAGAATTAATAAGGAAAACAAAGCCTGTGAATCTTTTTATCTTCTACTTAGTAGTAAAAACAAAATGGCAAAGAAAATAATAAAAAAAAAAGTCCAAATTATCATTGCTGCATAATTGGGTCCACCCCTTTGACAAATATTTTCTATTTGGTACATTTTGATACCATTTCAGCATTTGTTCTTCTAGGTTCACACCCAGAGTTGAAAACAGTCCCTTAAAATAGAAAAAATAATAAAATTTGGTGTCTAATTTAATTCAGGTTTTATTAAATGTTTACTGGATAAATTCACACACAAAAAAGCAAAAGGAAATTCATGATGTCGGTAAGGCAGAAGACAATGCCTGCCCTAAAAGTCCCCTTTATTTACTTTTCAAAAATTAAATGAGGGACACTTCTCATTTATTCTATTCTATTCATATATCGTTTAGGTGCCCATCACTGATTAATCCATGATCGATTCAAAACTGCTGAAGTGATAATAAAATAAGATAGAAACTAGTCAAAAGGTGGAGAACAAAGGTTGAGAAGCTGGAACTGCTAATGTTCTGGATGTATATAGGTTAAAGACAGAAGCTGTGTTTTCTAACTAATATTCTAAAACCTTGTGTACAATGAATCAAAACTTACATCTTTGGACCATATTTCCAAACAAAAAGTGAGGCATGTTGGTAGTAGTATCATGATCCAAGGTTTCTGTTCTTCAGATGGAACTTTTCTGGTGGATTTTTGTAAAGGTTGCATTAAAGAACAGTTTGAAATACCAGGTAATTTTTGTCCTCTGGCTTAGAAAAGAATAGAATAGAAAGAAATAGCTTCATTGTTCCACAATGGGGAAAGTACCGTACTGTACAGTGTTTTTACAATATAAACACTGTGCTTCTGGAATGAATAAATAATCAATATACAGCTGTGTACATTTTTACAGTAATGGATGTGTTTCACGGCAATACTGCCAGGATGTGGCATGTTGCTTGGCTCCTGAAGAAACTAAATGGAGATAAAAATGTGTTCAAGCAATGTGTGCACTTATTGAAGTTGGTAGCTTCTCAAATATCTTTTACTCTAATATGTATTTCTCTCAGCTGACAACAGTCTTTAAAACAGGACAACATCAGCAAAAAGGAATATCATTTCATAGACCCATGATAAGTTTTACTTATCATGGCACTTTTAAAGACTTGTTTATGCAAAAGTGGCCCTAATAATAATGAGGTCCTCTGCCTTAGTTTACTCCTCCTGCTGCCATCAGAGCATTTATTTGTGAAAAGTTTTAATTATATTAACGTTAATTTATGAAGAATTAAAAAAAATAACACAATCTTTGAGTAACAGATACTTAATTTAAATTTCATATTACATGGAAACTGACAGGGATAGGATGATTTCATAATAGCCTATTGTCTAATGAAGATACTGATACATTTTTTCATTATATAAATAAGTGGCTCCAGTGGGTTGAGCTGCTATGCAACGTTTTAAATATTCTACTGACTGTCATCATAAGCACCAGACATTACAGAACTCCAATAAAATCTGTGCCTGCCATCTGGACACTGGTATTAAAACATGTAGAAGGATGATGCAATGTTTATTGACCCAACATGACATGGCTGTGATGCCTATTCGCCTGAAAAACATACTGTTGTTTTTTTTTAAAGAAAGTAAGTAAATTGTAAATAAGGTAGAAAAAAGTATAAAGTAGGTAAGTTTTAGATAAAACTTAAGTTTTTTAGACTTGGCCGAACTGGCTGTTATTAACAATATGCTGCATATTATAAGCCATGAGAAACCTAGAAGGTAAAAGAAGGTAGGCACAATCTGAAGCCATTCTATGAGACTGATAACCATTAAAAATGCAATGGCTCAGAAATTAGGACCCAGAATTATTTAAATAGCGTTTATTCAGACAATGATGGATCAATTCTGCAATGGCAGCGGCTGCAGTGGTAAGGGCGTCTGAGGCAGGAATGTCTATCGCAGAGAAACACAGGTTAGTGATTGTGACAATCACTTACCCCCTCATTGTCTCATCTTTGAGCTTAACTCCTCCTCAGCCATTTATAATAATTCTAATAATCACATTTATTTATCATTGCAATAATACATTTTAGATATATGTGTCCTCTGCATTTAATCCATCCCTCAGAGCAGAGGTTACCAAACATTTCAACCCAAAAATAACAATACAAAAGATCAGTGACCCCCCTAGAAATACATTAAATAACTAGTTTATATTTATGTAGAAATACAAAGTAAAGTATTTAATTTTAAAATGTATTATTTTCAAAAAACATTTAATTATTACATTCATTATTTAGCATATATTTTTAATTTTCTAATGAGAGATTTATATAATGAAATTTAGATTTTTACAAAGTAAAAGCAGATAAAAAATTTTAATCATGTATTGAATAAATAGATGACCAAATCGTCAAAAATCAACTTATTTCAGGAGGAAACTGTTATTTATTTTATGATATTTTTAGCATAATGATTGTGAAAACCATCTTGTGAACCCTCTTTTGGTATTTGTTAACCCCCCCAGGAGGTCCAGACCTACTTTGGAAAGCTATTCCTTAGGAAGCAGTGAGCAGCTTTTAGCAGAACCCCAGAAGCAGTCTGGGTTTAAGGGTCTTTCTCAGGAACCCAGAATGTAAGTTTGTGTTTCATACCAGGTAGATTAAGGCTTCTGTAGGCCCCAAGTCTCAAATGTAAAGATTCTTTGTTTAAAACAGATCTTTTAGATCCTGTGCTCATGTTCTGACCCAATATCCAAGTTGCATGCCTGTTTCAGCTGGTTTTCTTTATTAAAGTTCATTATGACCCTCGATATGTCTGACTGACAGTGAAATGACTTCATTAGGCGTCTGGAAATCAGGAGCAGAGGGGTTGTTGTGCTATTTATTTTCTGCTAGTATGAGAGTTAAAAATAGATTTATTTTCAGCTACATAAAACACTTCCTGTTTTGATGACTCTCTCCCTGAGCTCCAGCTCAGATAAATAGTCCCAGATCTCCACATGATAGCTTCAACACACACATGCACAGAGAAACTGTGTGTGATTGTTTGAGTGTACATAAAAGGGAACACCTTTGTGGCATTATACATCAGCAGGTTAGCCTGCAAATGTTTATATTGGTGAAGGGGACTTTCCTCTCTAAGGTGCATCTGTGCTTTGAATACAGACGTTACCACAAGCAGAGGCAGACGGCACTGTACCTCATTTAAAAACCCCTCAGGACAGGCACTCCAATGAGACCGCCATCTTTTTTTTTTTTCGTAGCACCTACATTTGGCTTTAAGACTCCAGATTAGGGTTGGATGACAAGAAGGCCCCTGCAAGCTAGCTTTTCTTCAGTAAAGCTCCCATAAATGCATATGGAATAAGACAATGTAGTTGCTTTTTCTTATTTTAAATGTAAATTGTCTTATCCCATTGGCAAAGTATTTCCTCCTCAAATCAAGAACAAATTCACTGATATTAAGAAAAATTAATTATTTCAGATTTTTTCCAGTGTTTATCATCAAATAAAGTGAGGAGCAAAAACAGTGAGAAATGACCCAAACCTGCTTTAACTTTATGTGTCTGAATGTGTCGCTCATGTCTGAACACGTGTGACCTAGATCAACTAGACTTATGCTCAGTCTGCAAGTTTAGAAACTGGACCTGCAAACTCTAAAGAGTAATTACTTTAGGATGTCCAATTAACAAGTTACAGTCAGATCACCAAAAAACTAAATTGACAGGTCCTTGCAAACCGAACCATTGAGGCAGGACAGATTACTAGACTTATAGCATTGATGCTTAGGCATAGAATAGGAATAAAAAGAGTTGGCAGGTAAGCACCTCAGGGCTGAACAGTCTTACCCAGTGTGGGTTTTTTGACAGAAGAAATGGGAACATATTGTGGCTGCATGTATGACGCCACAGATGTGTTGCTCTACAGTCAAAAAGGGGCCAGCAACAACCTTCATAAATACTGAATATCTTACATAAACGATGATTATGCCTTCTGCTCTTTGTTAACTTTAATATAGACCTATGGTTTCTGTGTCCCTGAGAGATTTTTGCAATCTTCGATCTGGGTTTGTGTTGCTTTACTGACATTTAGGTGTTTGTTTTTGAAGTATGTTTGTACATGTATTTTGACCACTTGTTTGCTGTCATGTTCTCTAAGGGCCGAATTTATCAAGATCCAATTTTGCGTGCAGTAATTTGCTCTCGCAAACTGGAATTTTGCGCGAGGGGCTGAACCATGGTTTGCGGGTGATTTAACAAGAGTGATTGCGTAACTGGTGGCAGGTGCAAAACTGTTGGAGACGCCCTATTTAAATGATGGTTTTGCGCGTTTTGTGGTTTGCGGCATGGCGAGTTTGGACAGCAGAAGGCGCAAAAGGAAATTCGACCCAATGGAAAGGGAGGTGTTGGTGGATGAAGCCAACAAACATTTAAGTGAGCTACAGCAAAGAAGTGTGACTGTCACACAGAGGAACGCTATATGTGAACAAATCTGTAATAAAGTAAACGCTGTTGGTGAAACCTTGCGAACAGTGGATGAAGTAAAAAGAAGATACCAGGATATTAGAAGGCGAACCAAAGAAAAACTGGCATATAACAAAACATCTGCGAACAAAACAGGAGGGGGCACAGTAGATGAGATGCCTCTGACCAGCATTGAGGAACAAGTAGCCTACAGCTGACGCTCTGTGAGGAGCAAATCACTGGAATTGCAGCTCCAAAATGGCAATGCTGGATAAACGATATGTTTTGATGATCGTTTCCTCGTTCATTCCAAAAATATTCACACGGAGTGAAAAAATGCGTTCTCTGCGTCTCCTTGCTTCATTTCGATGTCTCCTTCTTGCGACAATAACCGCTGCCATGTGTGCGCAATTACGCATACAGACCATTTGCACCTTCTTTTGAAACGTGTTAAATATAGAGTCAGATACCGTTAGCAAAATTGCTTTCAGGTTTGATAAATCACTTTGCGAGTGCTAAATTAATATATTTACATGTTCTCCTCCCACGAGACGCACTTTTGCGTGTAAACGCCCCATATTGCACATTCATTGCAGAAAAAGTACTAAATGGATAAGAGGCGCTATTTAGCACGTTTTAAAGACCAAATCCTTTTAGCACGCTGTTGATAGATCAGTTTGTACATTTTTTAGCGTGCGCGGTGAAATAGCTCACGTTTTTATACACGCAAACCTTTGATAGATCCGGCCCTCAGTCTTGCTTTCTTTGTTTATTTAGGTTCGCTATTTTTTTTTTAGGTTCTCCGTTTCTTTGTTCTTACACACAAGTCCATTTTTCCTTGAATTGAGACACTTTGCCATTTGAACAATGCAATTTACATTTAAAATAAGAGAAACAATTGCATTGTCTTACTTCAAGTGTATATTTTTTAATTATCTTATATTAAGAGTAAAAATACTAATTTCATTGGCAAACTATCTCATTTACCTACCCAAATTAAGTGTAAATATGCTTAATTTAAGAATTTTTTTTACTTATTTCTAGATAGTTTTTCCAGTGTATGAAGCGTTCACATTTTAGGCATGAAAGCATCTGATTTACATGCAGTCTATGGAGGGCGGTGTTGAGAGGTATCGAGTATCGAGAGCAGCGCCTCCGAGTGTTCTGGTGTCCAAGCGTTCAAGCGTCCGAACATTTGACACTGGAATTCAGAAATTTACCACTACATGCAAGCTGTTATTGCTTCTGCAGAGCTGTCTGCATATGAAAAATAAATAACTATAAAAGGATGAAATTCCAAAGGTTTAAAAAAAAAACTGGAAGAATTGATTGTTATGTACAAGGAAAAGAGAGCAAGCTCTGATCATCAAACTATGGCGAAGTAGTTTAGAAAGACACAAATTAACTAAAAATGTTACAACCTGCAAACAAAAAATAATCCACCATAAATTTTGGTACTTACAGTTTTTACCATAAACCTTAAAAACTCTTTATATTTACTTCCAGCTGACAGGCTGGAGAGAGCTTTCAGGGTGGATTTTAAATGCTGCCACCCACTGGTGGAGGTCTGGCCCTCCAAACAAGAGCTGCATATTTTAGTAGGATAAAAATCACCAGGATCCTAAAGTGTTAACCATTTTTCCAACTCATTAAGTTGAATAAAGCCAAGCTCCTCTCTAGATTATAACAACAAAACAGAGCAGATAAGCAACCAACCAGATAAGCAACGCCGAGCATCCAAACATCAAAGCATATTCCAAATTTCAGTGATTAATCGCTTTTGACGGCCAGATCGCGTTCGGTGTGTATGAGTCTTTAGTCTTCGCTACATGTGTATAGTTTCAGTTTAGTGACTTTTCCCTTCTTCTGATTGGCGTTCTCTCTGCCTTACCCCTTATTTACACAGACTATGCCAATCATGCGTCCTTCCTTCTATCGCAAATAAAAGCCATTATAGTCAAGACTGTATTTTCCACTGGCTCTATGTTGGTGCCTCATGAAGACACAACAGACAGCCCCCCCTCTATCATTCAACAGAAATAAGGATCCAGTCTGTTTCCCACAGATGATTGACCAGATGAGTCAGATGCAGTTCAATGGGGAATGCTGCTCAGCACATTTTGTGATGGCTGATGGAGGAAATGTGTTAAATGTGAGGCATCTCCACATATTAGATCCCTTCTCTCTGCATTAGCTGCCACTCAATCCTGAATCTATTAAACACCATGAAGTTTAAGACAAGCTACCTATGATGTTTTGAGTGATGGCTTCTTCATTTCTGAGCGGCTTTTCGGCCCATGTTGTCAAGGAGCTTGCTTCTCTGTGGACAAAGGGAATGTTTTACCGACTTCGAACAGCATCATAAGAAAGTCTGCTGTGTACGCCAAACTATGTTTCTCTCTAGAACACAGAACCTATGTTCTTTATAAACAATATGATAAGCGACCATCCCCGAAGTGTTCGTTATTGCTTTGATTAGATCAACAGAAGAACATGGCTCCTTCTGGCATGGGCTAAGGATAAACCTTATGGATGTCCATATAACCTTCCTGATACCGACTCTGGTGCCATTGCAGAAAGAAGTCATGTGACTCTGCTTAAGGGAAATATTTTTTGTTTTTGTTTCAAAAGCTGAGAAATCCCCAAAAATCATCATCCTAGCTTCTGAAAGAGAAATTATTGCACATGGAAAAATCAGATTTTATAAAAGGAATTAATCATATTTCTATACATTGCAATTTAACAGAAAAATAGAAATAGCTTTCTAAAAGCAGAGTACTGCAGAGAGCTCATAGAACCTTTGTTCTGTGGATTGAAGTTTAAGCTGAGTGAAAATACAGGTGTTTCCAGCTACAAAGAGCATGCTCTAAGTCAGGCTTCCACACACTTAGCTGAAAAACCACGAGCCCACCGCAACGAAGACGCTTAGTTTAGAACTGTGGGGTACACAAAGTTTGTGGTAATGCTGCGAACTGCTCTCATTATCTGCACACCTTTTTCTGCACACACTATATGTACAGAAGTAAAACAACTAAAAGCACAACTTTAAAGAGGCAGGCAGGTTGAATCTCTCACTACTCACATGTTGCAACACTTATCCTGGACTAAAATCTTTCTCTGTTTTTACACACATATATTCTCACACCTCTCCCTATGACATTTTCTTCTGTCCGCCCTCTGCACATCCACCCACGCACAAAAATACACACATTGCCTCCCCCTCATCCCTCCCTCGTCTCTAATCCCTGCAGCTGTTGCTCTTACTCACACCACTGCTCCTCCAGACAAAACCCTGTGCGTGTGTTTGTGTTTGGGAATGGGGCAGACTTCTTTCTGGGTGAAAAAGGAGGCTTGAAAGCGATGAGGGTGCAATGTAAATGAGAAGAGACTGAAATGGAGTTGTGGGAGAAAATAAAACATCCCCTCAAGTTTCCCCTCGAGGGAGCCCTATGTCTTTCCCAGCTCCATTGTGTTCCCTCTTCACCTCCTTCCTCCGTCCATCCATCTCCACATCCTCGGGGTTCTGCATTCGGATATCACAAATCTTTCAGTTGCATCTGGCGCCAGTGTGAATGTCAAGCGGAGACTTGGCAGAGTGTGAGTTATAGCTAAATATAAACCAGGGATATTACATCTTTCAGAAATGGTTGAGGTTTGGACCAAGTTCCTTTTAGTGGTGTTGAAACCGAGCAAACTGACGAAAACAATTTGTTTCCATGTCAAAGTTACGTTGATGTAAGAATTCATTTTCCGCTTTGCTTGTCTCTTTTGGGTCAGAAACAGAAGTGAGTTAAAACATCTAGTCCTGCTGAACTTTTAGAAACAAACTGCTAGTTAGGACCCATCAGACCAAGAGATGTAGACATCATTTAGACTTCATGTCAACAAAAAATTCTATTGAAAATACATCTAACCCAAATAATATGACAGCGTTAATGTACAGAGAAGCACAAAAGATGACTGCTTCTAAGACGATCACTGCAGTGTCCTGTTCTGGTGAGAAATATACCTTCACTCCTCATAAATGAGAATATTATCTTACGCCAACCCACCAAATTTCAGCTGTTGCAGGTAGACCAGCCACTCCTACTTGTCACTTTGGCAAGTTGGATTCTATTAACTTTTTAAACGCAGAGGTTCCAAATAAGGAAGTACAAATACTTTGTTACCTTACTTACGTAGAAATGTTGGCTATCTATACTTTATAATAATTTTTTAGACAACTTTATTCTCCTTACATTTTAGAAATAGACTTGCTACTTTTGTTTCATTTGAATTAATTCCTGTTATGGCCTGTTTAAAACATAAAACCATTAAAATTATTTGTTTTATTCAGACAATTCCTTTGTTCTTGGACTTGGTGCTGCCCCAACTTGTTGTTCACCACATTTAAAGATAATAGTTTTTAAATATGATGCATAGTTAAATTTGACAATTCAATTCAATTCAGTTTATTTATATAGCGCCAAATTCACAACACATGTCATCTCAAGGCACTTTACAGTTCAACCAGATCATACAGTCAAATTGATACCAAGTTTTCTATCTAAGGAAAACCAGTTGATTGCATTGACTCATTGACTCAAATACAATCCCCCACCCTAAGCATGCTTGTAGCGACAGTGGAGAGGGAAAAACTCCCTTTTAACAGGAAGAAACCGCCAGCAGAACCAGGCTCAGTGTGAGCGGCCATCTGCCGAGGCCGACTGGGGTTCAAGGAGACAGAAGCAGAGATACAAAAAGGAGCTGCAAAAGGCGGCCCCGTCCAGGAAACACACAGCCAGGCAGACGAGCTCCAAGGCAGCTCCCATGCCAGAGGACGAAGAGAGCACATCCACTCAGTCACAGTCAGAGAAACAGGACCACACTGGAAAACAGGCCGATCTCCAACATCTATAAACAAGGGTGTTGATAGAAGCAGCACAGCTGATGTTTCTTTCCAGGATGAAGTCACAGCCAAACAGGAACAGACGAGGCAAAGCTACTCTGAGGAAAAGCAGAGAGAGCAGAAGGTTAGAGATTGAACTAACAGATTCTGCAGAATAGGAGAACAGAGAGAGAATGAAGCAGAATGATGAAATGGGGGTCCCTATGTCCTCCAAAAGTCTAAGCCTATAGCAGCATAACTATAGAGATAGCTCAGGATAACCTGAGCCACCCTAACTATAAGCTTTATCAAAAAGGAAAGTTTTAAGCCTAGCCTTAAAAGTAGACAGGGTGTCTGCCTCACGGACTAAAACTGGTAGTTGGTTCCACAGGAGAGGAGCCTGATAACTAAAAGATCTGCCTCCCATTCTACTTTTAGAAATTCTAGGAACCATTAGTAAACCTGCAGATTGAGAGCGAAGTGCTCTGTTAGGAACATAAGGAACAATCAGATCTCTGATATAAGATGGAGCTTGGCCATTTAAGGCTTTATATGTGAGAAGGAGGATTTTAAATTCTATTCTTGATTTAACAGGAAGCCAATGAAGAGAAGCCAGGATAGGCGAGATATGATCTCTCTTTTTAATTTTCATTAGAACTCTGGCTGCAGCATTTTGGATCAGCTGAAGGCTTTTAACTACAGTTTGTGGACTTCCTGATAGTAAAGAATTACAATAGTCCAGCCTTGAAGTAACAAATGCATGGACTAGTTTCTCAGCATCACCCCTGGACAGGAGATTTCTAATTTTTGTAATGTTCCTCAGATGAAAGAAGGAAATTCTAGAAACCTCTTTGATATGGGATTTAAATGACAGGTCCTGATCAAAAATAACACCAAGATTTTTTACTTTATTATCTGAAATCAGTTTAATCCCATCCAAATGAAGTGACTGGCTAATCAGTTTCTTTTTCAGAGACTCTGGTCCAAAGACTATAACTTCTGTTTTGTCTGCATTCAGGAGCAGAAAGTTAAGAGTCATCCAGGTTTTTATGTCTTCAAGACATGCCTGTAATCTATGTAATGGGTTAGCTTCATCTGGATTTATAGACAGATATAGCTGGGTATCATCAGCGTAACAGTGGAAATTAATCCCATGCTGTCTAATAATTCTACCAATTGGGAGCATGTATAAAGTAAAGAGAATTGGTCCTAGCACTGATCCCCGTGGTACTCCACAGGTAACCTTTGAGCGTGTTGAAGATCTATCATTAACATGAACAAACTGAATTCGATCAGATAGATAAGATTTAAACCAGTCTAGTGCTGTTCCTTTAATTCCAACAAAATATTCAAGTCTTTCTAAAAGAATATTATGGTCAACTGTATCAAATGCAGCACTAAGATCCAACAGGACGAGCACAGATACAAGTCCATTATCTGAGGCCATGAGAATATCATTAGTGACTTTCACCAGAGCTGTTTCAGTGCTATGATGAGCTCTAAAGCCAGACTGAAACTCTTCAAAAAGTTCATTATGGTGGAAGTGATCGCAAACTTGTTTGGCAACTACTTTCTCAAGAATTTTGGATAAGAAAGGAAGATTGGATATAGGTCTATAATTGACCAAGTCATCTGGGTCAAGAGACGGTTTCTTAAGCAGAGGTTTAATTACAGCAACCTTAAAAGCTTTAGGTACATATCCCTGTAACAGAGATAGATTAATCACATCTAAAATGGAGGAGGAGATCAAAGGGAATACCTCCTTAAATAACCTGGTTGGAACTGGATCTAACATACAAGTTGAAGGCTTAGATGAAGACAATAATTTTGCTAATTCAGAGAGTTCAACCGGATCAAAGCAGTCTAAACCCGGTTCAGATTCCATGACTACCTCAGGTACAATCGCGGATAGAGGAGTGCTTATGATCTTATTTTTAATAAGATCAATCTTATTTATAAAGAATCCCATAAAATCATTGCTGCTAAGAGCAGGTGGAATGGACGGTTCAACAGAGCTATGGCTCTGGGTGAGTTTGGCAACTGTATTAAAAAGAAATCTAGGATTATTCTTATTCTCCTCTATTAATGAGGAGAAGTATGCTGCTCTTGCTTTACAAAGAGTCCTCTTATACAGCAGTAAACCATTTTTCCAGACTAGGAAGGACTCTCGCAGGCCTGTGGAGCGATATTTTCTCTCCAGTTTCCTAGCATTTTGCTTCAAAGTACGCAGCTCTGCATTAAACCAAGGAGCAAGCTTTCTATTTTTAACGGTTTTAATTTTCAAAGGAGCTGCGTTGTCTAAGGCAATACGCAGAGAACTAGCAACCCCATCAACAAAATCATCAACCTGTGAAGGGGAATAAGCTAAGCTTTTGCACTCTGCAGCACTGCTCAGTGACACAGAGGAGAGAGAAAGTGAAGCAGATTCTTTAAAATTTATAACTGCACTATCTGATAAAGATCTACTAAAATTGAACCTTCTTTTGGGGGAGGAGAACTCTGTTAAAGTAATCCTGAAGGTTATTGGAAAGTGGTCAGAGAGGACAGGGTTGTGAGGAAATACTGTTATTTCTTCACATTCTATGCCGTATGTCAGCACAAGATCCAAAGTATGAAGATGAGAATGCGTGGGACTATTCACATTTTGAACAAAGCCAATAGTGTCTAAGATAGCATTAAAGGCTGCTCTTAAGCTATCGCCTTCAATGTCAGCATGGATGTTAAAATCTCCCACTATGATGACACTGTTACTATTAATCATAAAACTAAGAGAAATAAGTTTAAGTAAATTATCATCCAAAACATGTTCATTTAATAGGGTAGTGCAATAACCAGTATAAGGTTTAAAGCATCTGTCCTAAACGTTTTACCTACATTACATTTACTTTCATAGTAAAAGCTGTTTAAGTGGTTTTAAAAAATTTTACTTTTACACTTTTACTTGGGCAAAAGTGCAAGAGTACCCTTAACCCCCGACTGCTCCCCAGGTGCAGCACAATGGCAGCCCACTTCTCCCCAAGGTGATGGGTTAAATGCAGAGGTACATTTCTCCAATGTGAGATCAATAAAGTTCAATTATTATTATAATTAAAAAGCTTAAGTTGATACTCTAACTTCTACTTCTGTATGAGGATTGATACCTTTGACGCCTCTGTTTAAATGTAGTATTCTCAAACATCATCTTAAATATTTAGCAAATCTCTATTGTCTGATATTAACAAATGCTTTCATGGCCTAGAGTGAATCGGACTGAAACTGATCATGGCAGTACAGGAGCAAACCCTGAGCACCAAAGCAACAAAGGACCAGGTCTACCATACCAGGCAAGATCCCAGGTACAGGCTATTCAAAGAGGTCCCAGAAACAATGCAACATCTCACAGCAGGGTGCAAGATACTGACAGGAAAGGAATACACACAACGCCATAACCAAGTGGCTGGTAGAGTGTAGAGAAACACATGTGCAGCAACAAACTGGAGACCCCAGGTCAACTGGGGAGCCTCCTCTTGAGAATAAGATAGCTAAGGTCCTTGGGTTTGTTTCCCAAACAAAAGGACATTCTGATGAATAAAAAGCCACAGAGGAGGGTGATCAATATGGCCATCCCAAATGATGGAAACATCTTGAGAAATTGGAGGAATGCCAAAAAACTCAAGAAAGAACTAGAAAGGAAGGTGAAGGCATCGGTAGTACCTGTGGTCACAGGAGCTCTCAGGTCAGTGACCCCAGCCCCACCCCACATCGGAGAAGTGGCTCCAAAAGGTAATACGAAGGATTTCATTGGCCCTTAGCTAAAACATAAGTAACTTCTTCTTCTTCTTCTTCTAAACATTAGAAGTTTTGGATATTTTATCTATGTAACTCTGGGTCAATATAGAGAGACAGGGTATAAACATAAACTGGCATAATCATTTTGGAATAACTTCTTATGACAAGTTACAGAGCAACAAAATACTAATTGTCCTTCATTAAGTTTCTGGTGTAATTATACACAGAGGTGGGTAGTAACTAGTAACTTTTACTGTTACATTTGTTTGAGTAACTTTTTGAAAGTAATGCACCTTTAGGAGTAGTGTTATTACAAGGTAAGATAGAGAATATACTTGAGTGAAATTTATGACAACTTTACTCAATGAAAACAAGCATCTTTTAACCAACATGCTCCAGAGACACAATGTACTTATTTTTCCTATTTAAGGCTCAATTCAATAAAGCTACATTGTAATTTTACCTATTCTAAGATATTGTAACTATCATTTTCTTACGTTTTCTAATTCCAAAAATGTATTCTGACATATCTTGTTCCTTCCATATACACTTCTTATTTTGTGTTATATGTTTTTTTTTCTCTCGTTATTTGAAACACCAGACTCTGCCTGTAACTTTATGTTTTGTGCAACTTTAAATCATTAGTAAGATATCAAATCAGTTGCTATGATCATGAGTGTTAAGAAGATCAGTTACCTAGTACTTTTTACCAAATACTTTTTACTGTTATTTGAGTCATTTCTTGGATAATGTCTTGGTCACTGACCTCTAGGGGCTCTCTTCATGACCTGTGTTTCAGGTCTACCTGGCTGTCACAGTGCTGTGTCTTGGAGCTCATCATCCACTCCAAGAGCTTCATGCAAGAGACGTCAGGCTCCTTCTCTTTCTTTTATTCCTTGGGCTTTAATCTGAAGTGATCTTGTCTGTGAACTGACTGTTTATGGGGACTTACATGGTTTTGCTGTTTGCATATTTTTAATGTGTGATTCTAATTGAATAATTGTCTAACTAAAGTATTTTCTGTTCACACTGGAAGATGGTAGGGATTCTCTGCCGTTTTTGTTTAACTGTTCTCTCCTTGTTTTGTGGAGAGAGTGCATGTATGGTACTTTCTTTTCAGTTCTCCTTATTTTATAGCTAAATTAAATTTAATTCAGTTTATTTCTATAGCGCCAATTTACAACACATCATCTCAAGACACTTTACAGTTCAACCAGACCATACAGTCAAATTGATTCAGTTTTCTATCTAAGGAAAACCAATTGATTGCATCTACTCATTGACTCAAAGGCAATCCCTCACAGTAAGCATGCATGTGGTGAAAGTGGAGAGGGAAAACTCCTTTTTAACAGGAAGAAACCTCCAGCAGAACCAGGCTCAGCGTGAGCGGCCATCTGCCGAGGCCGACTGGGGTTCAAGGAGACAGAAGCAGAGATACAAAAAGCAGCTGTAAAAGGCGGCCCAATCCAGGAAACACACAGCCAGGGAGACAAGCTCCGAGCCAACTCCCATGTCAGAGGATGAAGAGAGCACATCCACCCAGTCACGGTCAGAGAAACAGGACTACACTGGAAAACAGGCCAATCAAAACAGGATGGAGTCACAGCCAAACAGGAACAGATGAGGCAAAGCTACTATGAGAAAAAGCAGAGAGAGCATAACGTTAGAAATTGAACTAACAGATTCTGCAGAGTGGGAGAATAGAGAGAGAATGAAGCAGAATGATGAAATGGGGGTCACTATGTCCTCCAGAAGTCTAAGCCTATAGCAGCATAACTATAGAGATGGCTCAGGGGGTGTTTTGTTTGTTGACTTGGCCTTGGAGACCCTGAGGCTTAAAGCTTCCCTGTGTTTTTCTGTCTCCTGTAATTGAACTCCTGCTAATAGTAAAATAAATTATATTTTGCTACTGACATCATCTGTTTAGGTTACTGACTTCTATGTCACACCCAGTGAAAGTATTTACCCTTAGTAGTCTGGAGGGGGGGTTGTTACAGATAACTAATTCCTACTTTTAATTGAATAAAGATAGAATAAAATGGCGCCACTCTTAAGTAAAATTTCTGGCTACTTTACTGACATCTGATTCTACCTGCAAATTTAATTATTTCTCTTCGTCATTTTACAGAACCCCCTCAACGGTAATTCATTTTGATCATAATTTAAACATTAAATTCACACCGCAGACTTTGTGAACTAAAGAGTAGATTAATATAAGTTATTTTAAAGGATTCCTCACACTAATATAAAGCACTTACCTATCAATAAATAAATAGGTAAGCTGGGAGCAGGTCATGTGACCTGGAAGAAGGTATTGCTTTAAGGCCACCGACTCTTATATAGAGTAGAATAGAATATAACATCTCTAAGTAGTCCCACAATGTGCAACTTAGAAAGTATATAAAAATAACAGAATAAGTAACGTTATGAAAACAAATAATTTCAGTACTGTACAGTGTTTTTAAATGTTTTGTATCTGGAGAGTACATAATCAATAAACAGCTGTGGGCATTTTTACAGTAATGTCTATGTAATGAATAGCAGCAACATCAGATGTGCAAAACTACAGCAGCATGTTATTTAACTAAGATAAAAACTGTGCAAAAATCAGCATGAATGTAACAACTTATTGAGGTTTTGGGAACAGTGGTGGTTATAACGTCTTAAAGCTGCTGGGAGGAAGGATCTGTGATAACTCTCCCTGGTGCATTTAGGGTGCAGCAGTCTGTCACTGAAGGAGCTCTCCAGTTCTGCAACAGCTTCATGCATGGGGTGGGAGACATTATCCAACAGAGATGTTATTTTAGTTAGTCCTATCGTCATGGAGCTAAGGATTTTGCTGTACTATTTTTCCGCCTGCTCAACTACCGGTCATGGCTGAGGCAAGGAAAAAGTTTTAACCTTCTGAGGAGGCTTGAAAGAGAAAAGGTGAAAGGGATCATGTTTGTTTGTTGGCACAAGCTGAAAGAAGAAATTTATTAGTAGACTGGTTAGTTAACACTTTGCTCCTAGAATACATTCATATATCTTTATCATTTTTTATGTTTAGTAGAAGCAAAAGACAGGCAGTTAAAGCTAACAGGCTACAAACAAAAGCTAACCGAGATTCCAGTCCGACCCAGTGGTGGTTCACTGGAGCTTTGCAGCTGGTCCTCTGCACTGCCCTGCGTGGTTCGGTCTACCCCGGTGGTGCTCTTTAGAGAGCAGCAACATTTCTAACGCCCTCCAAGCTGAACCTAGACGACCAGCGCAGGCATCAATCAAAAGACATGGGAGGCTGGCTGGCTGACTGTTGTTGACTTTCCCGACAGTGCTGCAGTCTAACGCTCCTAGTGGTGAAAAGTTACATGGTGTGCTTTTAATTTATCCATTTTAGAAACCATCTTAACCTGTTTTATCTCCTCCAAAACCAGTTTTGATATTGTTTTGGGATCTTTGTTGTGTTGGACCATACACCTGTGATCAAGTTTCACCTGTTCAGCTGTCAACTTTAAAGTAAGGATTTTCAGGTTCTTCTCTATCATTTTTCCACTCACTGCATGAGGCTGGTCAATATGACTGATATTCTTTTACCTTTAAACTTCGAAATGGCCTTTTTTTAAATCTTGATCCAGAGGTGAAAATATAATTAGTCATAATGGTGTTTAATTAGGGGAGAGCGCTTCTTCCTCCTCTTCTGATTTCATATCTTAATTTCTGACAGCAGTACTGATGTAGTGGCTGGTTCTGGGTCTAGAATGGTTGCTTCTTGTTGGTTCTAGCTTGTTTCTAAAGATTCTAACCAGAGCCGGATAGTTGGAATCTGATAGTTTAATCGCCTCACCCAAAACACTGACCGAGAAAAAATATATAATACTTTCAGAAGCAAGCTGCTGATTCAGATTTAGCTGAACAGCTTTCTGCATTGCTCTACAAACAGTCTTCAAAACGGCCTGAATATACAGATATGTGTTTCACAATCTGAATTATATAAGTCTGTTGACGTCAAGTTTTTGTTTTGTTTAGGCCAACAGATGAATCTATGCAGAGTTTGTAACCACAGTGTGTTCTACAGGGTATTTCCTCTTTACTCAGTGTTTGATGTGGCCAAATGACCTTCTGGAAAAGTCCTATTTGTTGAGAAGGCAAAAGACCCTAAAAATCAAACATAAAACCATGCAGTTCTATAATCCACGTACGATTGTGATTATTTTAATTGTCAGAAGTTAGGATAAAAATAGATGTGTTCGTGCTTTTTTATGCACATGGTTAAACCTGTGGTTCATGACTACTCAGTTATCAGTATTGGTTACCTCACATCTTATGATTATTAGTGTGATTACTAGATATCTGGCTTTTGATTTAAACAAACTCAGCATTTATAGCTCATATTAGCTTTTCTGTGCACAAAAACTTTAACTTAAATTTTTATTCCCCTGTACCTAGATGACATTTAGGGAGAGTGAAGCTAATTTCCCTTCTTACCTGTCATCACATTCTCACCTCATTAGCTTTCAAACCAATACAGAAGATATAATCTCTTGTTTTTTTTGGCTTTTTCAGGAAAAAAAATAAATTTTCTTTGCAAGCTTACAATAGAGTGATTGAGTTTATTTTTGAAAATTAGCATCATTTTGCCAGAGAAACTGCTTTTTTATGATGTCATCAAGAAGTGATGAGGGAATAAATGACAGCTGTGGACTTGGACACATCTGTCTTTTCATAACTCGCTGTGTCCATCAGGCATTTATTTTTACAGCAGCAGCTTTAAAATCCGTGATGATCTCATCGGGGCTTCGTGTCTCTTGGTGTGTTTTGAGCCCAGTGTGGTTTGCAGTGAAGAAAAAGACATGACCCTTGCTGGAAGGCTGCTGCCTGAGAGACCAGAACCACAACACTTAACCTCTGCGCGCACACACAGAGTCCTCGCCACATTCATTCACTGTAAAATTCCCCCAACATATGGATACTATAAATTCAAACAGACCTATAAATTCCTGTGCCATTCATTTGAGTTTTTAGGTTGAGCCGTTGTGACTCCTTTGGGTTTGACACTCATTTTAATAAGAAGTTAAAACCGTAATTCCCTCTAAAACGACAGCTATATTGACGAGCTGTCCAGCGCCTTGCAAAACTATTCATACCATTTAAACTATTCCACATTTTGTCACCTTACAAACACAAGCTTCTACGTGTTTTACTGGATTTTATGTGATAAAAAATAAGTAGCAAAGTTGAAGGTAGCGCAGAGGAATAAGCTAAATAAAATTATAAAAACTCCTGACCTGCATCCATATTTGGCGCCTTTTACTCAGTCCCTCCTTTTGAGCATTGCTTAAAGTAAGAAATTAAAAAAAGAATAATTCTGTATGAATTTATGGTACTTTTTTTCAGTGTTCTGCCTTTAAATGAGAGTTAGGCTTAGAGTAGAATAAATCCCACTTCCTGCGATGACAATGCATACTTCCAGAGGGACAGAGAAGACAGGTAGAGCTAAAATCAGGGTGATCCTCAAAGGAAACCTGATAAAGGCTCCAAAAGACGTCAGGATCGCTTGGAGGTTCCTTTTATGGGATGATGGTAAACCCAATCAAACATCTGTAGCTACATTAAAAAAAAAGTAAAAAAAAAAAAATAATGAACTGGACTTTGTTTCCAAGTTTGAAGATGTTTCGCTTCCCATCCAGGAAACGTTTTCAATTCAAACTGTTAGAATTAGTATTGAGTTTGAGGCTTTATAAAGTAGCCCAAACAAAGCCCTGTTTTGGCTTTCAAAACATGCAAAATGAACCAGACGAATGCGTCTGCCCCTTAGGAATGGGGAGTGTTGGTTTCTTTGTTAGCCTGCAATACCAGATACTGGTCTATGCTTCTGAAAAGGGAATTTTTGACCTGGCTGAACAGGCGAGATGTGTTGGTCTCATGTAAGGGGCAAGGATTGCGATGACAGCGGGAAGGAATCAACTCTATCACTGCATTGAGAGGTTCATTTAGCATGTTTTCTAAGCCTAAACAAGGCTTTGTTTTGGTCCACGCTATAATGCCTTGAACTTAACGTTGATTCTGACATTTTGAATTGAAAAAGCTTACTGGATGGGAAGCGAAACGTCTTCAAACTTGGAAACAAATTCCAGTGGATTGTTTTTGGGACTGGCTATGACCTGGACGACCTGAGAATCTTCACCAGCATCTGCTCTCCATCTACTATGATTGAGCATCTTTCTGAACAAGTAAGGTTCTTGGTCCTCAAATGGCATAGGCTGCTCCATGTGGTCTCATAGATTTTTTTTTTTTTTTCAAACTTTCTAAATTTTTCTATGAATTTATAATTATGGAAGACTTTGAGTTTGTTTTATACTCAGTACACCTGCACCACTGACCCCACCCCCGGGTATTACTATTTGTTTAAACCACTGGCCAGTCTGTCTGTAATGGAGCCTTCACCCAAAACTTCATGTTTTGGTAATCTGTAGAAAAAGTAGATTAATGTTGTTTGTTTATATACTTGAAATTTAAATACTTTGTATAATCACAATCAAGTACTGATCAAAAAACTAACCTGAAAACGAATGAAGAACAGTAGATATTCCAGGACTCCTCCCAGCTAAAGAGAACTGCACTGATCCAAAAACATTTTAAGGCACAGCTTCCTAAATTATGTGGTCTTTCAGCAAGTACTAATAAAACAAAATGACAAAACAATGTGTGTTGCTTTGAGTTGGGTAGGAAGTGAAAGAGTGAGTGCTGGGAAGCTGGGGAGTATTATATGTCACCAAACACTAACATTCTTTAAGTAGGTCAAGTAGAGCCTTTTCCATAAACTTACTGATGTAATGCTGACCAGCAAAACAGCACAGCAGCTGCTTGATTCAGGGGATTGAACCCCAGTTTCTCCTTTCCTTTCTTGCCCTTCCTTTCTTCTTATTTCCTTTCCTTTCTTCTCCCATTTTTGTGTTGGGAAGCAGCACCTAACAGATCGATGGTTTTGCACGGCTACTTCTAATGTCCTGTAGCAGCTTGCTGGGCTGCAGTGGTGATGTTGATGCTTGCTTTAACAGGAATAGCAGAG
This sequence comes from Cyprinodon tularosa, assembly GCF_016077235.1. NCBI lineage: Eukaryota > Metazoa > Chordata > Actinopteri > Cyprinodontiformes > Cyprinodontidae > Cyprinodon > Cyprinodon tularosa. The sequence continues at coordinate 162,338 of NW_024039654.1, forward strand.
ATTGGGTTTTAAACAATATTTTTGATTTCTATCTTTTTCCATAGCCCCATCAGAACTCACACACAAGTCAAGAATTAACAGTTTGCCTTATTCATCATTTGTAATTTCAAATGTGCCATGTTTAAAGTTATATGTCTAAAATGCAGAAAAAAAAATAAAAAATGGAACTTCATATTTTATTTTAACGCAATGCGTTTTGCAAACCTTGATCTCCATTCTTTGTGCAGCTCAGCCTGAATATTGTTTGCATTCCCAGTGATCTTACCTTTTTTTAGTCACTCTTGGCTAGAGTAGCCACAACTTGATCTGAAAACTGAGGATGATTGTTACTGATCTTTCTGATGGAAGTTTGTTACCGGGGAGCTTTTCCTCTCCACTGCTGTTGCATGCAGTGTCAGTTTGCTACAAAATCTTTGAAAAATTGCAAGCAAATTTTTTGTCACCAGGCTCGTATAGGAGGACAGAATTCTGCAAAGTAAATGATTTTGTTTTTTAACCAATCTAACTGAATGATTTGACTGAATTAACACTGAGGAATTCCTTAAGGTGACGTGTTAAGAACTTGCACTATGAAAAGCAAACAGAAACAAACTTAAAATGAATTGAATGCCCACTGACAGTGTCAGAAAAAATGTCTTGCTTGAAGATGAACCTCCCTAATGTTAATTATTTTGAAAGGTCTAAATGGATTACTTCTCAAGGAGCTTTTTTTAGCTCCTTGATATCAATTCTGATTGGATGAACTGTCGATATGGAAGAGAGAAATTCAATTTAGTTTATTTATACAGCGTCAATTCACAACACGTCACTTCAAGGCACAATTCAACCAGAGCATTCAGTCAGATTGGCTCAACATTTTTTATGTAAGGAAAACCAGTTGATTGCATCGACTCATGGAGTCAATGGCAATCCCTCATACCAAACATGCTTGTAGCAACAGTGGAGAGGAAAAACTCCTTTTTAATAGGAAGAAAGACCAGGTCCAGCAGGACCAGGCTTATTATGAGCAGCTATCTGCCGAGGCCTACTGGGGTTCAAGGAGACAGAAATAGAGATACAAAAAGAAGCAGAGATACAAAAGGCAACTGTCAACCAGCTCCATAGGCAACCTCGTCCAGGAAACACACAGCCAGGCAGACGAGCTCCAAGCCAGCTCCCATGTCAGAGGATGAAAGAGAGCATGTCCAGAGTCAGAGAAAAAGAACTACTCTGAAAAAACAGGCCAAGCTCCAACATCTACAAACAAAGGTGTTGATGGTGGCAGCACAGCTGATAGTTCTCTCCAGGATGGAGTCACAGCCAAACAGGAACAGACCAGATGAAGCTACTATGAGAAAAAGCAGAGAGAGCAGAACGTTGGAGACTGAACAAACAAATTCTGCAGCATGGGAGAATAGAGATAGAATGTAGCTGAATGATGAAAAAGGGTCCCTATGTCTTCCAGCAGTCTGTCTATAGCAGCACAACTATAGAGATAGCTCAGGATAACCTGAGCCTCTCCAGCTATAAGCTTTATCAAGAAGGAAAGTTTTAATCCTAGCCTTAAAAGTAGACAGGGTGTCTGCCTCACGGACTAAAACTGTTTTTTTTGGTTCCACGGGAGAGGAGCGTGAGAACTAAACTGGAATCCTCGCAGCATGATGCTGCCACCACTTTATTTCGGATTGACAGTGAGTTGTGCTGTAACACGAAGTGTCAGTTCCTCTTTAGCATTTTTGCATTCATATCTTAATTTATCTTATAAAAGTACTATTTTTTTTAAAGTTGTGTTGGTCTGTCGCATAATTACCACCAAAACAGATTGATGTTTGCAGTTGTAACTTCACAGAATTTAAAATGATATGGATACTTTTTTGAGCTACAACATAGTATCTACTTAGTTTTCGGTGCTCTGTCTGTGTTTCTAACATCACAACCCGCTATTGAGGCAGAGCAGATGAAGCTGGTAACCAAAAGAGAGGAGGTTAGGTGGAAAAGCACAACACAGCATGTTCGCCCAGTAATCGCTGTGTACAAGCATCACACACACATCTGGAGACAACTTTCCATGAATGTTTGTGGGAGACAGAGAGACTGAACAGGAGCATGTGACAAAAAAGTGGGAGACGAATGATTTTGGTAGAAATAAAGTTTTTTAATTGACTTTCTTATAGATTTTAAGCTGAAAAGTTGCTAGTTTAATTTCCATTCATCACATTGTGGAACTGAAAAGTCTCATTAGTGGAAATCCTGCATCTGCATCTTGTCAGTGCCCCAGATACAGTATGTAGCTCGCCCTCCGGAACCAGAGCGAACGTCACCCTTCGCTTCAGTCACTTAATAGCAAACACATTTTTTCCTCTTTCGACACAAACACACGGTCTGCTTGTGTTTGCCATGCGTTTGACAGTGATGCAGTGTACAGTTTTATTTGGCCAAAATGAGACTCAGATGTGTAGAAAGAGCAGGATAAACTACCTGCAGCAGGCCAGCCACTGCATCAGGAAGCTGCTCTCATCGGAAAAGCCTGTCTCCGTCCTCCTGCTTTAATCTGAAACATAGATTTTTGTTCAATTAGATCAGTGCATCCCTTAACTGTGTGGAACACTGGAAAACATATGGCCAGCTTGTGTTCGGCTGGAACCTACCGGAATAAAAAAAGTTACCTTTTCTTGGGCCTCCATCCCTTTTTCATAGCCATGTGAGGTAAACAAAAAAGGCCAGAGAACATTAAAATGTTTTTGATCAAGTTTGATCAACAACAGATTTTAGCTTTTTGCTTTTTGAAGCTGTGAGGGGAAGGTTCAGGTCTAAAGATCCAGAATCCCATTTCTGGGAGTTTGCACACACTGTCCGCCAGTTTATTGTTGGTTCCTAAGCCATTCAGTACATAGTTAAATCTTTGCATTCATACTCCTGTTCTTTAAAGACCCAGTCTTCATTGGCGTATCTATGTCCACAAAACACTGATCTTCTTCATTTTTGGAGTTGTAGGATTCTAAAGTGCATCCAGCCGAGCTGCTGTGACTCTCATGCTGATCATCCTGCACATCATCTGCATCTCACTCATTCTCTTCAAAGTTCATGTCCTCTCACAGCTGTTTTGGATCAGTCTAATTACCTCCTAAGGATTCCTGCTTCACATTTCTGTTAATAATTTTCAGTATCTGCTGGTGACTGATTATATACCTATTTTTTCTTCTTCCTGTTTTTTTTATGGTATTCTTCCTGTATTCATAATCTTATAAGTTGAACTTTTTTCAAAAAAAAGTTTAATATAAACATAACCATGCCAGCCTCTTGCACATATTTGAGTCTGAGCATAAGACAAACTAATATTGCTTAATTCCAACTGGGAAACATAATGCCATTTGCAAGTACTCAAACCGAAAAATGTGCTTGTAAATCTTTAAAAACAAATATAAATATCAGCCTCAAAAGCTGCCAGAAGCTTGAAATCTGCAAGCCTATGGTAGCTTGCCTAACACTAGTATAGAAAAAAAAAGAAATTGGTTGTATGCAGAAACAATAAATGAAGTATGATGTTGGTCATTTTGCACAGAGCTATTTTTTTTTACAATAAACATAGAATAGGCATCTTTGCAATTATCTTTGCAATACCTGCCTAACAACTTCACAAACTATTTAAAGCAGGACTGAGGCATATTTTGCAGTGTTTTTAGATTGGTTAAAGTGGTCAAAGTCAGCCCGCCTCTGTTACGCGCCGACCAAGGGAGGCAGTCACAGGACACTATCAGCTGACTTATATAGGGGGAAGATGACTTTAGGAGTCAAAGGAGAGACATAGTGATGACATACTGTCTATTCACCCACCCAACTGCAGGAAATAATTGCTTTAAAAAGAGATAAAAAAATAGATTAAATTACTGTTTGAGAAGATTTTTATGTGATGATATGACATCTCCCGTCATTCCAGAGCATTTTTTAAAACTCACAGCTAAGTAGGGTTTTACCATCTCCATGTGTGCCCTTTAGATGGCCAGGAGCTCAGAGGTGGGTTGCATTTACTTTAGGATTGAGGATGTTTTACAGAAGAGGCTATTCAGTCGATCATTAACTGATGAGAAAAGTAGAACAATTTAGAGTGAACTAGATTCAATCTGAAATAGCAGCTGCCTGGTCAAAGCTGGGTCTTTAATAGGACATCTATTAAAAACACAGCAGTTATTATGCACAAAAAAAGAATGAATTTAAGGAACCTATAAAGACTGTTACTGTTACGTTTGTCCAGTTAAAACAGAATATCACATGCTGAAAAATCCTGTTTAATACCATAACACCATAGCCACATTTTGGAGAACCAACAGTACTTACCAATAATTATACCAAGAAACACATTACCCTGGAAGTCACACCTCCACAATGTGCGAGCCAGTTTGGGAGCAAACATCTTGTTCTTCCCAACTTCTTGTTCGCTCTGATGCACTTTCTCAAAGACTCACAAAGGTTGACCTTGAGGGCAGGAAATCGAATTAGTGGAGTGTATCACGGCTCCTTGTGAGTGTAATCAGTGCAGGCTGAAGATACAGGGCCATTGTAAGTCACTGTGGTCAGAGCGCATAGAGACAGAAACCACTGGGGGAAGCTGCCCTTATCAGAACACATGCTTCTAACTGGGAGACTGTGGGTGTGTATGTGTATATATGTGTGTGGTGGGGTGGTGCTGGTGAGTTATGTGTGGAAGTCATGACCGAGTGATTTCACAGGGAATTAGGTTGTTCACGCTTTAAATGGTGTTTAAAGGGAGCTTATGGTGATGTTCAAAACAAATGTAAATATGAACAAAATTTTGAAACAACTTTTTTACGTATTCTTTTTATATAAAGAAATATTCTGTAAATGTCTAGAATGGGACAAACCATCACTTTCCCTCTGGTTTAACAGTTTAGTCCATCCTCTCAGAGGAAGGTAAGACCAAGCCGATGGACTGCCAAACGAGATGTGGCCAGGATCCGCCCAGAGTGTCCCCAATGCAGCAACTGCAGTGGTCATGCAGGAGTCCAATCCAGGTTAGAGAAGCAGTTCAGAACCGGACAGTTCCGAGATCCAGGAGTCCATCACCGGACCAGGGGTTCCGATCCAAACAGGAACAGACAGATCCAGGGTTCCAGGAATCCTCAGAGAGTTCAGGCAGGTTCAGAGTTCTAGGAGTCCAGCAGCGAGCTCAGACAGACACGCTCAGATGCAGACAGGCAGGCTCACTGGTAGAGAGAAACATAGACAAGACTTGGTACCAGGATAAATGCCGAACTTTAAACTGGTCTCCACCTTGGAGCAAGGCTTATGGGAATTAAAACTGACCTGCCCCGTGTTCCCAGCCAAAACCCTAAGGGCTCCACGGAGAAAGACCAGAACCTGTGTTTCTCAAACACACAGAGCCAAAACCCTGATGGCTCAGTGGAGAACAGCCGGGACACAACCAGGAGACAAACACCAAACCCTCTCAGTCCACTGGCCTCCAAGACTCGAGACATGAACCAGGGACTTTAATCTCATGAAATCAGCAAAAATAACTGACATGAAAACACAACATGAATAAACTAAGAATGCACAAATAATGATCTAGCTCCGATAGCTGGGCTGAAATGTATATATAGCAGAAGAAGCAGGTGAATAAGATGTACAGTAAGTAGAGAGTGGGGAGGAAACGGCAGGTGAATGAAGTGAGTAACTAGATCAGCTACCAGGGCTGCAATCATGAGAGTAAATCCTAATGAAACATGAGAAGGTCTTTGTTAAAGATCAGGGAAGTTAGTAGAACAATGGAAATTCCCCATCAAGGAATAAACAGCATCCAGGTTACACATGCCTTACAGAGCAACTCTAAAGTTGAAATTATCATCCACTTTTCACAAATTGGAATAAAAAAAAAACTTATTTTAAAATGTTTGGATGTGAACGGAAATAACAACAGAACAAACAATTTCTAAAAAGAAAAACTAAAAGCTGCACTGCATTTATTATGGATTCTCTCAACTTTTAAATTAGTTTATTTATCGAACATTCATGTAACCATAACACACCGAAAACTATAAGGTAAGTGTGTTTATATGGTCAAAGGATGGGGTAGAAGCCTAAGTAACATTACCTTCAACCTTCCTTCCATCATCTACATATTGCCTTTTTTAGATGCTCTAGCACACGTATGTATACACACAAACATATACACAGCAGCATTAGCCACACATGTGGGTTTGTTTACAAGATACTGTTCACCTGCAAAATGTGCATTGGCAAGGAGAAACAAATGAAAATAAATCCACTTTTGTTCTCGAACCCAAAAAGCAGACCAAAGCACATTTCTGGTCATAAAGGTTGTATTATTACAATCACAAAAAAATCAGATAAAAAATTAAACGCATAAAATCAATACAAAACTTGTTTTTTTATAATAAATGGATGCAGACTTTGGACCAGAATTACAGGATCTCCATGACTGACATACTATCAAGCCCTAAAAAATAAAATGATGAAATTAAAGAATTGTCATCATTAGATGTTGATTTTGACGCCATGATAAAAGTCTGATTAAAGCAGATTTATTAAAGCTTATCTTAAAATGTCTTAAACCTATTCATTTTATACTTTTGTGGAGATGTCATTGAATTTCTTAAAAAACATAACAGAATTTTCATCTTTTAATTCACACAAACTCCTCATATTTCTTCTGGTATTTGGTATTTTTATACCCAGTGGTAAGTAAGAGCAGCAGGAATAAGAATAGCCTAAGTCTCCTGCTTATTTCCAGTATCATTGTTAGGCACAGACTGCAAACTGTGTTTTCCACTGCGGATGTCATTGTTTTTTCGCTGTCTGTTAATTATTTTTGTTGCTGGTATTTAGCCTCCTTCTGATACAGGGTTTCCTGCTATTGTCTTTTTCTACCAGGCTGGCTGTCTCTGGACCAATACCAGCCGGTCCCTCCTACCTTAACACACATCACACACAAACACATGAACACATGTACACTTTGCTCCCTCTGTTCTTTCTCTCTTCCTCCTCTTGGTACATGAGAGAAAACACAAGAAGTCAGTGATACAGCAAACCAGCTCTGTGTGTGTTTGTGTGTGTGAGGAAGGGAGGGAGGGAGGGAGGGAGGGAGAGAGTCTACCAGACATCTCAGAGAGGTTAATCTCTCTCTCTCTTGTTCACTCTGTGCCTCAGTCTCTCCCTCCCTCTTTCTCCTTTTGTTGCGGCCCCTCACTTTCTCAACACTTGGACAGAGGGAACTGATACTGAGCCTGGACCACTGTGAATCTGTTGTTTGAGTGTCCTGTCTCCACTCCAGGGCTTTGTGGATTGAACCTTGCATGAACATGACTGAGGGGACCCCGTAACATACTCCTCTTGGTGCACAAAGCAAACTGGTAAGCCAACAAACTAAGTGGGGAAGCTGTCAGATTGGATCTTTGTGTTTTTTATGTTGCTGCATTGGGGGGAGTTAAAGATGCAAAATGCTCTGTTCCTGCCTGCCTCTCATTCTACCTCTGTTCCCGTACTCAAGTTACCGGCTTCCTCCTGTTGTTGTGAGCCCTGTGGTTTTTTGTGCACTGCTCTTGGGGCGCTCCCACGCTCCCCCAAAGAGAAATATAGGAAGGCATTTCACTGTTGAGAAGAATCTGGAGAAGCAGGCTTGGTTTCTAATCCCCACGTCTCCCGTGTGTCTTCATGCTGGCAAACCTTCCTTCAACATTTGTTAAATGTTTGTCACTTTTCTATGCTTCTTTCGCTGTTTTCTTGTTGTTTTTCTTTTTTTGTGTTCTCTGGACAAAAGCTTCCTCTTTTCCTCCAAGGTGGTGGAGAGGCCGAGGTGGTGAGAAAATTGGAAACAGAGCCACCCACAGTGGAAGTGAGTCAGCCCAGCATTTAGTGGTGTGTTGACTTTGGAAATGGCAAAGACTGGGGGGGGGGGGGGGGGGTGGGGGGGGGGGTCCATGTGTTTGGGGGAACAGAAAGAAAAAAAGTGTCAGAAGGAAACCAATCCATTAAAGTGTCAATTTGTTCAAACTTTCTGCCAAGCGTCCCACAAACTCTTGAGTCGTAAGCGACAGGCGTTAAGGTAAAAGAGGAGGAGATGGACGGAGGAAAAAGAAGGGAGGAGAAAAAGTTGAAGCCAGAGGCTGTTTATAAAGGGAGGGAGCGGCCTGTGTCCATCTGGGACAATCCCCGAATGCTGAAAGCGTCCCCACCCTGATCCCAAACATCTTTCCCCCTCCTCTACTCTTTTCATCCTTCACAGTAAAACAAATAATTCTCCTTCAGTCCTTTTAAAAATTCTAACTTTTATGTCCCTCTGTATTTCTTTTCTTCCCTCTACTCACCTGAAGAGCAACCATGTAGACTTCCTGACCTCTATCAACACAAAATACCTTCTCAGATCCAAGTGCAATTAAATGCAGAAGAATATATGCAGTAAAACCCCAAAACTTAGAATACCACTGAAACCCACTACTCATTGAGAGAAACACGTCATATAGAATAAACAGAAAAGATGTACATGTACAGCCGTTTATGCCAGGCTGAGGTTTAGAGTCTGACTTTAAGGCCATTAAAATACTTTGTTCTGTTTGTGCTTTTACACAAGAATCACAGTGGCAGAGTGGCCAACCAAAGGTTCCAAGTTCAATTCCCGGCCCAGGGTCTTTCTGCATGGAGTTTGAATTTTCTCCCTGTGCATGTGTGGGTTCTCTCTGGGTACTCCGCCTTTCCTCCACAGTCCAAAAACATGACTGCTAAGTTAATTGGCTTGTCTAAAATATCCTTAGGTGTGTGTGTGAATGGTTGTGTTGCGCTGCGATGGACTGGTGACCTGTCCATGGTGTAGCCCTGCTCTCGCCCATTGACAGCTGGAGATAGGCACCAGCACCCTGTGACCCAAGCAGGGATAAGCATGACAGAAAAAGGATGGGTGGACAGTCATGAAGAAAACCCAGCAATTTTACTAATTGGTGCAGCTGAATAGAGTTTAAAATGTGTAATTTAAACTATGCAAAGATCCAGCATTTCTGTGAATACCAAGCAAGCATGTTGGAGAACAATTAGTTAACAAACAGCATCAAGAACACAGGAGGGATGTGTTATATAAACAATAGGAAGGCCATTAGTGTGCACTTAATGGAAAGTGTTAGAAAGCAAATGTGTGACGATGTTCTGGTCTGAACCTTTACAGTTCTGGAATGCATACACAACAAATATGTGTCAGAAAAATAACTGAACATTACAGTGAACATTATGCCACTTTAATAAAACATGGTGGTGGTGGCATCAGGCTGTGGGGATGCATTTCTTAAGCAAAAATCCTGAGAGGAAACCTATTAGAGGCTCCAAAACTTCATACAATGACCAAAAACATGCAACGTAATGGCCTAGTCAAAGTTTGGATGTGAATTTATATGATAATCTATGGTAAAACTTCCATAACTTCCATAACTTTTGTTTTCATGTGACTATTAAGAAAGAAAAAGCAGCAGAACCTTGACGGCCTCTTAAGTCCTCTCCCTCTTTGTTGAGCTTGCTTGACCTCCCTCCAGCTCCTCTTCCTCCCCTCGGCCTTCCTCCCTCCACTCAGCCTGTGTGTCCAGCGATAAGGGGCCATCAACGGTAGCACCTTCTTTTGCCACAGGAAGCAGGAAGTGTTGATTTCCACCACAGCCCTTCTGGACAAACTCGCTCTCAGTCCAGTGGTACACCTCACGCATGCACATTCACACATACGCCTGGTGGCAGTGAGGTTGTATACTTGCAGAGAAGTTCCTGACCTCTGCGCTGACAATGACTTCAGTATGGCTTTCCTCTGCAGCTGTGCCCGCTGAAGGGTTTTTTCTTTTATGGGAAAACACCTGGGAAGCAGCCCTCTCTATGCCTCTTTGACCTTAGGCTTGGCTCGTAGGTCAGAGGATGATTAGCTAATTATTTCTCTAATCACAGAGTATGTTTTTTTTCGTCCACTGTCCACAGAGGCAAAGGGTGTCGCTATTGAGCTTAAAAAAAAAAACCTATTTTCCAGTTTGACAGCAGAGTTGAAGGATTATCTGTGAGAAGAAGAATGGCTGGAAAAATAAGGGAAGTAATCAACAAATTCTCCAAATCTCATCTTGATAGCATTGATTTATCTGTTATTTCTGACAATATTTCCAATAGTCCCAAACTTGCTAACATTTTTCCTCCCTTAGTTATTCCAAAGCATTCTTTTCCAGTATATGACTCTGTGGTTGGAAAACAGCGATAGTCATGTTGAAAGCAGGATATTTAGGGATTTATAAAAATAGAAAAAGGAAAAAATTCCCATACATGGATTAAATACTCTTTCATTTTTTCCTATTTTTCTGCTTCATGACTTATGAAATAATTTATCATGCAGGAAAAAAAATATGTTAAAATTAGTGCAAACGTGATGGATTTCAGTGGTTATTTCACTTTAGGTTCGCACGCTGGTGTTCCCTTTTTTTGATCTCCATAATATTAGTCATAGATTCACCAAATATGGTATTTAATGAACAGAGAAACAAGCAAAAAAATCTAAGTTGAAAGGAATCGCCAATTTCCAGAAGACATATGGAGGACACTATGACCATGTGGAAAAAAAGTGGTGCTCACCACCAAACATGACCCAGACAACAATATCTGCATTGATGCTCAGTAGTGGCACCATCATGCTATGGGAATGCTGTTTATTCCTAAGTGGAGATGAAGAAATTAATCTGACTCATTGAGATGAAGTAAATATAGAAGTAAATTCTGGATTGATAAAATAAAATAAAATAAAATAAGAGAGATCAGAGTTATAGAATAATTCAGAAAGATCTAAAATACATAACTAGATCTACAATGGGACATTTTAGATGAAGGCATTTTCATCTATAGAACAACCTAGTATAAAAGTGTGACCCAAATCAAATTGATTATCTGTGGCTGCTGCTGATCTTTACCCTTCTTCCACAAAACTTAATCAAATGGGTAAATTTTCCTCAGCATTCAGTTTATTCCTCCTAATTTAGGGTTTTTTGAACCTGGTCCTACATGTTTTAGGTGTTTCCCTGCCTCCGCACATCTGACCTGAACGAGAAGGTGAACAACGAGCTTTTGCAGCATTTGATGGCTGCAGAGGAGGAAATGCAATCATTTGAAGCAGGTGTGCACAAACAGATACATCTAAAACCTGAAGGGCAGTGAGCCGTGAGGAGCAGGGTTAAGAAACCCTCTCTTTACGGACTTGCACCTTTATTTAAATGTGTTGAAGCAGAACCACATTTATAAGCTGCCCGACAACAGCCAGCAGGGACCGGACTTTGTCACCACTCGTCTAAATTTAACACTAAAGAATCATAAAGTTTTGCGCATTTTCTCACGTAAAACTTGATGGATGAACTCTTTTTAACAAACACAGCTAGGATTAAAAACAAAAGACAAAAAACTTAAAAAGGGAAAGTTAAAAAAGCTAAAGTAAACTGAAAACAAAGAGAACAATGTAAGCTCAAGTGGAGACAGAGAGATTTGGGGCGATTAGGAAATATTGGAGATGTGAGTCTAAACTATGGTTAGGTCAGGAGTTAAGAGGGGTCAGGAGGTCAGAATAGGCCCGGCAGCTCAGCTTAGAACAGGATATCCTGCGAGCAAAAGTCATCTGTCTCTCCTTCTCAGCTTAATACGGGCTCTGAGTTTCCCACAGAGGGCACAGCAGAGAGGAGAAGTGTAAGCTTTCACTGAGAGCCCCAGAGAAAACTCAAGTTCATCACTCATCAATGACAGATAGTGGACACAGATGTGCTGCTCCCTGGAATAAAGGCTTTTATAGAATAGATTTAAAGCATTTAGATGTTTCATCTTATGCTATCCATGTTTTATCATCATCAGCCACAGCAAATCCTCCTGCTAGTTTATCTCCCTGCATCTTATCTTAGTCAGACAGGCTGTGTGTGAAGATTATGAGTCCTCCCTGCTTTATTAGTTATAGTTAAACATGACATTGATATTATCTGGATGAAACCTAAGATGATTTTTAAGCTTATAAACCATCCTAGATAAATTTGCTTTATTTATCTGATTGCTTTGGATGTTCAAACAGGGATGGAACTCCACCCTAATCTCTTAGCTCTGTTGCATTTTAATGGTTCCAGTCAGAAATGCCTCGAAACACTTTCAGCACCAAAACGTCACAGAACCAAAGCAAAGGGTGGATTTTTTTAACACATCTAAGAAAAAGAAAAACAACAAATCTAGTTTAACTTATTTGATAAATCATTTCTTTGTTCATATCTTGTATTCAAAACTTTTTCAGAGAGGCTTGTAAGAACCAAAGGCAGATCCCTGCCAAGCGTACATTAAAGTGCATTTTGCATGAAAGGACATAAGTTTTAGAACAAAATCAGTGCCAGTATTGAATCAGTACCGGTTCCATCTGTTTCCAAACTGAACTGTTGCTTTGGTTTGGCTGTTTTCTGCAATAAAGCAAAGGTCTGCCTCCTTTAACCACTCTGGAGGAAAGGAAACCAGCAACCTGTTTTTTAGAGTGTTAAAGATAGGCTCTGTGTATGCACCTTGAAGCTTTCTCTCTCCGGTTCTTTTTCCTGAAAAGAGATCACTTGGGACATACTCTTTAAATAACACTTCATAACTTATGTGTATAAAATAACATGACAACAGTTTCTGATAGAAATTGTAATCTTACTCAGATCAGAGAAGTTGCAGAGTTACAGAAGGCAGCTGCTCACCTCTCAGGAAGTTGCTCCGATTAAAAGTTAAAAAGGCATTTTATACATCTCCAGTCTGCCACATCATCACATCATTACATCATATATGTTAGCAGATGATGAGACATCCATGGCTCCTTATCAAAATATTACACTTTGTTCTTAGCTGAAGGACGCCGCTCTCGTTCCATTCCCAAATCTTTGCCACATACAGAATAAAGATTATAACTGTGTATCCGGTCGGAGGAACTGTCCTAATTAGATAAACTATTGAGGAAAATATCAGTTCTGACACACAACAGGCAGCTAATATTAAGGTGTTAGAAACTCACACATCATCAATGATAATTATCCTAACAAGAATAAAAAGAAGTATCTATTAAAAGAAAGTTAGATTTAATCTCTCAACATCAGCTGCATAACATTCTTTACTCACAAGAGAAGCCATAATACTTTTTTTAAACCTCCAATTAAAAGGATATTGGTATTTTAGGTGATCCTGTTGGGGAAATCATGAAAGCTGAAGTCTGTGCTGACTTTTTAGGCTAAGCTTGCATCTGGTCTAATTGAATGAAAAAGGCGGAAGCGGCAGGATGTTTTACCTTAATCTATGGCTGCATTTCTCTCCTGCAGGACTGGGTGTGCAGACAGAACAGCATAATCTTCAAGCTTTAGGACAGAAGCCTTCAGTGTGACATAGATCAAGCCTTGTTAAGTAAAAAAAAAAAAAGAAAAAATACTGAAGTTCATTCCTGATTTAAAAAAAAAAAAAAAAACAGAAAAGAAAAATCAAATGAATCAATAAGAATTATTTAGCGTTTTTTATATGAACTGTTTTTAGATTATGCTCCGTGTTTTAGTTCTCTAACTTCCACTGTTGTTTTTAAATTGCAACCTGTGATTATAAAAAAAGTCTTCCCTAATAAGATTTGAAATATTATCACAAGGAAAAACAAGACAATGAGATTCATTTAAAATGTCTGTCTGCACTATAGGAATCCTGAAAACAGCTAAAAACGTATTTAAGGGATTTGAAGATGGATCAGTGTTGGCTGCAGAACCATGTGAACGGGCTTTAGCACCTATGTTGCTTTGGTACCAGAACTGCTTCAATGGAAAACCCCTGCATGTGTCACAGCATACTCATTACAATAAAACCTTAACTTTATCTCAGTCATTACATCACCTATGAAGCAAGGCTAAAAATATCTTCACTTAAGTTAATAACAAAGAATAATGCAGCAACAGGCACGGCACTGTAAATACATTAAACATTACACATGTAAAGAGTAGTGAAAAAGGTCTACTTTCATGGTATAAACAAAAAAAACATATAAAACAGAAATTATTTTAAAAAAAATTTTGTATACAGTGTGCCCCCTCCCTGGTTAAAATTACGATTAGATCATGATAAATGATTTTAAAATAATGTTGAAATTTAAACTTTTCAACTCAATAAACTTTCATTTGTAAAATCCTTGATTTTCCCCTTAATTAACTTTTTCTTTGATAAAATTAACCTGATAAAATTAAACAAAATCTGTCTGTAAAAACTTGTTTTTTACAAAAAAAGAAGAAAAAAAAATAACATAGTTCAAAATAAGTTCCATTAAAGCATAAAAAAATCTTCAGAAAAGAGATTTTAGCCGATTCTGGATGATTTGGTTGGAATAAAATATTTAGTCTTGCAAACCTTCTTTTTAACCCAGACGAAAGGATATTTGTCACTGAGTTTTGAACTAGCTGATGAAGGCATTATTCTTCTGCATCACAAAAAATTTACATTTTGACTGTTTGTTTGTAGTTTCAGACGTTCTGATTAATATTCTAAATTATATGTATTTTTAACATTGTTATATATTGCTGTCTATTTTCTGTTCTTATTGTCTTTTTTATTTCAGACTTTAGAATCAATCATTTCAAGTAAATACGAGTTTTCAACCCTTGTTAGCCATTATACTTTGAAAATAATCCCAAAGAGCTGATTTTTTTTCTTCTTCTAAGGATTAAGCTTCTTAACCTTTTTCCAGCCAGCTGACCAGCAGTGTGCAGCAGATGCAGAGCTGCTTCCTTTATCTGGAGAAATCCTTCCAGCCTTTCTTTGGTATTTAAGCAAAGCGACTCTAAACTATAGGAAAGTTAACTGTTGCTAAGATGCGTAACCAGAGCAGATGGAAGCTTAGATTATAATTTGTCATAAAATGAAAAAGCAGCAAAAACTATGATGAAAAAGTTTGAAACCCTTTTTATAAACCTTTTTTTTCCCCCTGTGATTTTATGTTAATTTAACAAATGGCTGCAGTTGGATTTGTTTAAAAGACTCCCTGAAGGATGACAGGTTATAAAAACTGCAGCGTAAACACGCTACTTGTGAGTTCATGTGACTTTGTTTACAAGCGTTGCTTCGCTTGTAGCCTCATTGGGCATCGTGAACCCAAACAAACTCACAAGTTTGTTACCGAAAAAGAGCCAAATAGCTTTAGGTCGGACGGTTTTATGGAAAAGTACGGCTCCAGTGAGCATCTCAACCTGAGTAGAAATAGAAACATCAGGGATTTTATTGTTGTTTTCAGTTTCATGATCGGTTGATTGTGTCAAACAGACATGTTTGTAAGGACTAATGTTTACCTTTTGAGAGACAGTCTGAATTTCCCCTTGTTCAACCGTTCTAGTCTAATACTCGTTATTTTCTCCATACACCCAATCATTTAGTCATGTCTGCTGTTCTCACACTTAGCTGCCTTTGGTAGGGGATATTTTCCGTGCAGGAACATTAACCGATCTCTTTTTCTTTCCTACTGTTGGTTTTATCATGTCAAAAGTGAAACAGAATAAGACAGAATGAGTGAGAGAGTGCGGGGCCGAAAATGAGAGATGGGGAATGAGTATAGAGTTATTTTTGGCCTGTCTGGGTGTTTCCTAGTCATACGCTCACGCTTCTTTGGGTTGTTGTTGTTCAGAACAGTGGGTGTTACAAGGGTGAGTTTTGATTTGATCAGAATTTTGATCTTTTCTATTTTGCATGGGTGTCTACTGCCGATATATCCGGGATTTTCTTGTGGTTGCTACGGCTTCTTGCTTTGTTTTGGCCAACATAAAACTCTAAATATCCTGAGGGTGTAAAAGATCTGCAGCCTTTCATTACACACTCGGCTTTTTCTGTTGGCCTGAGTTCACTTCAAGTTTAACAGGTTTTTTTGTCCAAATGAGTTTACGTCTAACAATTCTATAAACCAAATATTTAGCTTTGCAGCAGCTTCAAATTTATTTATCATAACCTTCTTTTTCCACTCAAAAAGAGCTGAAATAGATGTGTTTCTCTGTTAAACTTCTCGGTGTTGCAACATTGAGACTGCACACATGACACGGTTGTGATGTTGTGGAAAATGTCTGTCGGCAACCTTTTGTTTTCCCGGGGACTGCACATGTCATCGTGGGCCCCATGTGGGGCTAATCTTTTCAGAGTCACACACCATGGAAACAGTTTGGACACTAGAGAATGCGCAGCCTGTGAAGGAATGGGTCCGATTTTTATAACTCTTTAAAAACCTGTTTTCCTTTGATTCGGTTATTTGTAAAATTGTAGACTTTTACACTTTAATGGTTAATAAAACACTTAAAAGATTTTTTTAAAGTTATATTCCCTTTCCTTGCTGACTTTCAAGCTCTCTAATCTCAGATTATTGCCCTTTGTGCTGCTGTGGATTTCTGTAAGCACTTAATCCACTCTTAGAAATTTTTGATATTTTGAATGTGGGAATAACATACAGCCTTTACACTGACATCTACTGCGGCCATCTTTAAGATTTTTGTTTACCTTTAGTACAGGTAGGGATGTTAAAGTTGGACAATGCAAAATAGATCTAGAAATAAGCAAATATTTCTTAAATTAACTGCATTCACCCTTAATTTGAACAGTTAAAGTTCAAAGAAAGATGAATTTCCAATGGAATGAGTTTTTTTACACTAAAAATAAGATAATTAGATAACATGCCCTGGATATAAGACAATGTAATAGTTTTTTTCTTATTTTAAATGTAAATTATCTTGTTCAATTGGCAATGTGTCTCTTTTACCTCCTAAATTCAAGAAAAAATGCACCTATTTTTAGAAAAAATATTTTTTCCGGGTGGATGGGGCTGATGCTAAAGCTGATCTTTGGGGAAGGATTGTTGCTTTTGATTATAACCAGTGAACGAATGAACTTCTGACATTTCTGACTATTTAATTCATCATATCTGATCTTAACTCAAAATTATTAATTCATTATTTTATATGCAAAGAACATTTTGATGGAAAAAAAATATACATAAAATGTGAATCACTTTCAAATATTTCGACGTATATCATCCAGTGTAAAATTGTTCATATGATAATATTTCGGCGGCAGCAATCTGTGATTGTATAACCGATGCTCTGATCAGGTCCTTCCTGGCCTATGGAGGTCTCTCATCTGTTTTCTCTATTTTGTTTCTAAGGATGCATCCAAACTCAAGCGTGATTTGCCCTTTAATTCCACAGATAAATCTCACAAATATGCGGAGAGAGGAAACATATTCTTTAGGTTTACTGATAGAGGCAGTGGGTTTGAACAAGAAAATTAGGTTTGTTGAAGTTTTTACAGGTTAAGAAAGTTTAAGTTGTCATGTTTTGAATCTGTGAAATAAAGAGATAAAGTTTTGCATCATTTGCCCTAGTCGACCTGGTAGTTCATCATGCACTAAAAGCTGTGATAACCTTAACTACTAGCTTTAAAGCTACTTAGCAATATGAGGCTACTCTCTTGGTTGATGTCTAAATCAGAGTCCTGTTGCTTCACATCTTATTCTCTCACCAAAATGATGTGTTTTATGGCAGGATAATGTCAGACATTTTAAATCCTATTTGTGGTAGGCAGCTGCTGAGTTTTATTTTGCGGCTTCATCACATTTCAGGGGGATCCCATAAAGTGATAACGTATAATTTTCTCAATGGAAGCATAAGAGATTTATTTTTAAATCTAGCAGACTTGTAGCTTCTCAGCCTTTCTGCCGGTATCTCATGTGTATCAGCTGACTGATGCAGATTGCGCCGCTTAAAACTGGAAAAAGAATATCTTCCTTTTATTGCAGGTGTGAAATTTCCATTGCTGACGTTGACAGAAATGAGAACATGAATGTTCAGCCATGGGACTAACCCGTCCCGTTCCCATCTCTCGCTCAGGGACACACTGTCACTTTGTCCCACAGCTCGCTTTGATTTCCATCTGCATAAACAATACAAACACCCAGAGATTATGCTTTTTTTCCCTTTCTAAATATTTTCCAGGCTTATTGTTTTTATCTTCTCCTGTGTTTACTCAGCTCAGTAAAGATAACAAGTCTTTTCCTTATTTCTATCTGGTGACTCCTGGCTTCATCATCTTCCTATCTCGCTCTGGATTCTCCGCTCTTTAGCTTCTTCCTTTCCTCTCTTCTCATTTCTTGTTCCTGTTCTCCTCCTCTGCTCCTCCCCCTCCTCATCTTTTTTTTTTTTCCTCATGCAGCATTCTTTGCATTCCTTTTGGCTTCTTAAGGGAAGAACCCGCTGGCAGACCAAGGCCAAACATTATTACAGTGCTCTCTTTCCCCCTCCCCTTCTTTTTCTTCATGACCTTTTTCACTCTCTTGCATCTGGAATAATTTTAATCTCCAGATAGTCCCTCCAGCAAGGTATATGGTATTTTAATTAAAGCTGCTGTAATGATTAGAAAAAATTAGGGATGTAACGCTACAGTGAAAATGGCGCTTTCCAATAATTAACTGATCCAGACTGGTAATCTGTGATACCAGGCATTTGGTCCTAATTTTAGCTTGCAAGGGCCGGCCTTCCTTAAATCATACTGGCTCCAACACTTACTCTCCGGCCAAAGCTCCTACCTGTGACAGTAAATAACTCAAGGAGCTCAAGAATAATACAATGTTAACTACCTAAATGATGCATGCAGTATATATAGCCCTTCCTTGTCATGCACATCCATGTGACGGTTGGCATTTGGTGTAATTTTCAATTTCTTCAAACTGTAAAATCCTTTCAACAAACTAAACAATAATAAAACTAAAATGCTTTCTTTAAACCAAACTACGATGTTCCTCTTATATTTGACGAATGTATGTTTTAATATTTTGCAAAAATATGTTGCGTTGCATGATGCCGTTTTGCATCTAAAGGCTAAAGTTTCCCATCTTACGTGCATTGTTGCCAGGTTGGGATGTTTCCCAATCTGGCAGCTTAGGATGACCGTCTATGGGTAGAAAATGTTTTTCTTTAGATTTATGGCCTAAGAGATCTTTGGTTCAAATTGGGCAGAATTTCATATATTTAGACGGGTATGAAAATTTTTTGGGCTGGAAAACGGGAGTCAGTGACATCTGGCAACCCTGCTGATGTGGTGAGTGGTGCTTGTCAATGGTAATATGGAGGATGCGGATGTTGCTTCGGTTATATATTAATTTTAATGGATGGGCTAAAAATCATGGAAAGAGTTGGCAAAAAGAAGAAAGGAGGAGTGGAGAAGATTCCGGACAAAAAGCACGTCCATAAGTGGGCCGGTGTAGATGGAAAAATGCCAGGGTTTGATGATTGTATATGAATATTAAACAGACAGTACAGAGCTCAAAATTTTGTTTTGTTTTTTTAAGAGAATGACTTCTTGGTGGCAGTTGTTTAGAACCTGAAACACTTCTTTGCAGGTGGGAGGCAGCTTTGTAGCACACAGTTGACCACATCCTGCCCCATGTAGTGCTGTAAAAAAGCACCATAGACGTCAGAATGGTTGTTTTTAACTGTATCATTTCATTTTGATTTACATCTGGAGGATGACTGATCAGGTTTCCAAAACTAACGTTGATCAAGGTTTTGTTTTTATAATAAAAAATCTATAATATCTTGCAGAAGCTTTGATACCCCTGCTTTACATTTAATCACAATTCGACCGGAAACTTTAGTTTATATTTATATTATTTTAATTCACTTATGAATCAATGTATGTGACTGTAGGGCAGATAAAAATTATGCATTTAGCCTATAGGATTTGTTTAAAAATGAAAAGCTAAAGTTTGTGGCGTGATTTTTTAAAAATGTATTCTCACAAATTGATTCTTTAAAGGTTGAAATCCAGCCAAGTCGAGGTTATTTTACAGCGTATCCATTTTCTTCCAGGATTTCCCATCGTTTCTCTCTGTTTAACAACTCTGACCAGCTTCCATGTCCCTACAAATGAAAAATAACCCACAGCATGATGCTTCCACCACTGTGTTTAACAATTTGAATGGTCTGTTAAGTATGACATTTTTCAACACACGACTTGAATTTACATCACTGCGTTTGGACTGTAGCTATTGGTTTAGCAAGGTTTTTTTCTTTTTTGCTTACTCCAATTATCTAAAAGGGAGACTCATAGTAAATAAATAAACGTCAATGTGAAATTTTTAGAAAAAAAAACACTCAGCAAACATTTGTCACAAAACATGTAAAATACAAACGATATTTACAGTAAAAGAAGGGTTTTTTTAATCCTAAATGTATATTTTTATGCACAGTTTATTTAACTGGGGGATTCTTTCAGCAAATGGCATCAGGTTTTAGAGTCTGTATGATACAAACGATTGTTTGCTTATCAAATAAGCTGACAATTATTTCACTAATGAATGAATCAATCAATCAACCACAACCTGATTGTTTCAGTCCTACCTTAAAACATTTTCTAATAGAGACACCTTTATCTTTGGCCTCAATGAGTTCTTCATTTTAACTCAGCAGCTTTTTTGTTCATTACATTGTTTTCTTTAAAAAAAAAATGTAAGGGCTTCAGAAAAGCATTGATTGGATAAAACACATCTAAAGGTGGCTATATTTCATTACCTGAGATTTTTAATGAAAAATTAAAAAAAAGAAAACCATAATCGTCCTTCCACTTCAAAATTAGGCTCTACTTTATGTGGATTTGTAAAAAAATATGTATACAGAATATTTTAAGATTTGGTTTCATGAGCTTAGCAGTCAGACAGACATTAGAAACAGACTGGGGGTGGTGGTATTTATGGTGGTGGGGGGGTGTTCAGGTCTAAAATATAACCCAAGGAATTTATTGCAAGGTGTTTAATGTCCCCAGTCTACCATTACAGCACCTTGGTAAAGAGTCTTTAATGTTGTTTCACTTTACATTGCTTTAAAAGCATTTGACAGTTTTCTCTTGTTTTTGATGGGGGTGTATAAGTCTGTTCAGCTTAAAATGTAAAAAAAAACAAAAAAACATAAACTTCCTGACAAGGCTGTCATTTTGGAAAGATTCATCTTTTCTAACTGTTGTTTATGGAAAACATCAAGTGACCAATGGTGCACTGAGTGTGAGAGTGTATGGATGTATTCCTCTCCCCCTGTAGGCGGATGCCTGCTGCGCTGCTTTTCTGTCACCCTGCGGTTTGGTTATTTTTGGCTTAAAACCGGATGTGATTCAGACTGCATGCTAGATTTTGTAATTGAATGGACTAACCACATACACACATGTGTGCACACACACCATAAACATACATTGTTGCACACACAACAGATAGCGCACAAACCCAGAGGACTCTCTCATACACTGCTGCATAGTTCCGTACGCCCACAGACACACACACAGAGGCACTCTGAGGGTTTCTGGGAACGGCGTTGGGTTCCCCCCCCCCCCCCAATTCAAAGAGGCACCCAGGGGTGAGCGAGCGGACGATAGAAGCAGCACCAATAAAAGACAGACGCACGCTTCTTGGTTTCAGTATTGGTCTGAAGCATCAGTTGTTGACCCGGCTGACGCGAAGATCGGAAAAAAGGATAAAAAACATGCAGATGCTTGTGCTCTGTGGAAACTCAAGGACGGTTAAAAGTGGGGAAAAACATGCAGAACTGCTAGTGAAACTCACGTAAAAGGTCAGATTCTCATTCAACAAAATTTTTAAAAAGCATCTGCTGACAGAGTAAGATTCACATGGATGCATAAAACAAAACAAGGGGAAAAAAGAGAAAAAAAATATATAAAAATTTCTTTCAGCTTTTTTTTAGCGACTGCTAAATCAGTTCAGTGCAATAGTCCTTTATCCTCATTTCAATAAACCATAATATTTTGATCTATTTGTATTTCAAGCAATATTGTTCATATTAAAGAACAGAAGTTTAACATTCTATTTCTCTGGATTCTCAGTTAAAGAGGATTTTTACAAATTCACGCTGACCACATTTAAAGCATTTACTATCTCATTGTCCGTAACATCTGTGTGTAACCTGATGTGTCATTCTTGGAAGACTACGACGGTAGCCCTGCGTCACATGGTTCGCCACAGCAATGCAGCCGATGCACAATTACTGTGAATCTATGCGCTTAGGTGTTTAAGCACTGACAGGATGCTCCACTTCCTCAAGCAGGGGCCGCCGAGCTTGCAATGTGGGGGCGTCTTACAACGGCAAGTACAGATTTGTTCTGCGCAGAGAATTAACGACATTTACTCCTTTCAAGCAGCAAGACTGAATTCCAGTCAATGAAAATAACTGAAAACTATGGTCAAGTTTAACAGGCAGTAAAAAGAATCCTGCAACAACCTGCAAATAACATCACAACTGTTGCTGTTTCAATTAAATCAAGTTAGACTTTAATGTTTGCAAATATTTCAAGTAAAAATTATTCTAGCGAATAACACATTAACATTTTCCCTAAAATGTAAGAACACAACCGAATAAAATAAATGGATAAAATCCAAGGATGTTTTGATATTCTGCAAATTTTAATAATTTCCTGATATTTATTTTAAGTAGAGAAAAGCAACAGGATACCTGCTACTCAGGACCAAAGTCTGAGACAACTGCTCTAAATTTGCAAGCTTAAATAAATGAAAAAATAAATAAAACTTAGAAACTAAACAGAACTAATGTTTCCAAAATTGACTCTTATAATCATAATTGAGAGTCGATGCTGCCTGTATTCATCCTTCCTGAGTGAATATTATGTTTATGTTTCAGGGGAATGTTAGCCTAGTGCTTAGAAAAGTGCGCTTGTGCCACAAGGAGTTTGCAAATACCCGTTTTGATCCCCACAGCCGACCCTTTCTCTGAGCTAAACCCTGAACCCCACACTGCTCCTCTGGCAAAGGTAAATTTTTACATTGTGAGATCAATAAAGTTCAATTATAATTAATTATTATATCATCACTTAGTTTGCATTGGTATAATGCACAAAAGTGTGATAAATAAACAGCATTTCTTAAAGCTACAGTGTGTAATAATTACAGGGATATACAGTCAGAAATGTAATATATTATACATAACTATGTTATTTATCATCATCTACGAGCTCAGCCTCTTAACCTTAATATTTGCGTTGCCTTAGAATTCGTTATTTATAATTACATAGGAGCGGGTCTCGCAGCCACGGAGGCAGACATCTTTGTGCTACGGCAGCGCAGAGCCAACAAACTAGCGATTGCGAGATCGCCCATTACGCTCGAAAGTAACTACGGCAAGTTGAGAGAGATGAACTGAGACGGTACTGAACAATACAGACTAATGAAATACTATCTGTAAAATTATCTATGTAAACAAACCTCATCACTTGAGAAGGTAGGTGATGAGGACGTCGTGGAAGACATTTTGTCCCGTAACGCTCGCCGTACTGTTGGGGGGGAGAAGCGGTGGGGGGGGGATGTTCATGTTGCTGCAGTCTGCAGTCTGGACGTTAGATGTCGCTGAAAATTACACACTGTAGGTTTAAACATGCAGTCTTTGTAATTACAGTAATTACTGGTTGCAGTTTATATATTTTTAAAGAGTTTTAACGCCATTATATGTTTGGCCAGATTGTAATATTGCTTTTATTTGCTCAAAAACTTACTGTTAGCCCTTTACAGGGCACTAAGCGAAATACTTTGAAAATCTACATTTCCAGCCAATAGTGTTATTGGAATCCAGGAAAAGACCTTATTATCTTTGCAACATTCAAAAAATATGGATATTTTGATGGCAAAAATCAAAGTCAATGTAATAAGAAAAAACGCCAACTTGCCCCAATATATTTAGAAAAATAACAAGAAAAACACATTTTTTGGTACAACATAACCTTAGAGGCATTAATGCTGATACTGGGACTTACATTTTTTTTTGTTTATAAACCTAAATATGACTGTTAACTAGGCTTATAAACTTTTTAACTTTACTTTTTGACTTTTCAATTGGCTTTTTACCTTTTTTTCTTGACTTCAATTTAATTTACAGCAGGTAATATATCATTCAGGGGCTCATCTAATTGGTCGAATGCCAAAATAAGATGTACAGCCATGTAGCAGTATCTTTGCTAAATAGCTGGATATAGATCTTATGCTTCTAGACCTCACTGAGGGACGGGGGGGGACTCCATTTGTAAGGGGTATGGAAGTGATCAAATACGCTAACTTGCCCTGTAAACTCCAACAAAATAGTTAAATTTTGCTTTAAGGTCGGTTTTAACTGTTGCATCCACATAGTCTTAATTTAACTGTCTTGTGAGTTAAAGAAAATAATTTTGTAACAATGTTAGAAAATTGATTGTGTTAATTTAACTTTGGAGAGGGGACCTCTATAAGCTCTGATAAAGTGTTAAAACTAACTCTGTGGGAGTTAAATCCTCCCTGGGCTGTTTGACAACACAGTTCAGGACAGAAAGATCCAATTCTTGTCCATTTATATGATAAAATTCAGATCACTTTAATGCAAAGATATGATCAGATTCATCGTCATGTTCTCCACCTCATCTGTAATTATAACATTTAGAGGAATTCAGTTGTAGTTGAAAATTAGCTTTCCTATTGTCTAAAATATCATCTCCTAATGTTGTTCTGTTACTTATAGAGCAACAGTGAGCAGATAACAAGCAGGTTTAGTGTTATAAATTGCTTATACTCTCACTAATTAAAGCCTGTTTCTATTTTTTGTTTTTTGCACCCATCTTTTTTCCATGTGGTTGTTTTCACGTCAGTTATTTTTTCGATTCACTGCCTAGTCATCTGTTGATCTCACTTCGGTGTCCTGTGAATTCTGAAAGTGTTATCCTTCATTGTAAAAGTTATTCCTCCAAAAAGTGCCTGTAGATGTAAAATTTGATCCTTCAACACTGCAAGTCAAGGACTCAACCAGGACGTTTGGGATCCACCTTGATTGGTAGCTTAATCAGGTTCCCAAAACCTGTTTTGAGTCGTCTCCAGATCCCAGAACCTGCTGGACATTGCCAAACCTATTCCTGCTCCTCGCTTACTGCGAGTACCAGAACCTCAGCCTGGCTGTCTGATGGCACTTGGGCCGGTACCTCACCTGCTCCATCCTTGTCAGAGTGTCCAGGTGAAAGCTCCTCTGTAGTTTCCAGACTCAAGGACCCCACAGTCAGTCTCCTGGCATGGCCCTACATGGTTTCTCTGCGGTCAACCTGGTGACGACCCCCTGATCCAACACATTCTCAATCCTTCTCATCAGATATTTTTGGTCAAGCCTCCAGAGCGTCACATACCCATCTTCCTATATATTGACCCCCAGGGTTCATGTTAGGTTGCAGACATTGTGTAACGGGATATAAACGTGACTTGCAACAACAAAATGTACCCTACAAAGTGATTGTTAGTAGAGCTGGACTGTATGGTAACATGCATACTGTATTGCTATTTGGTTAGGTTTAGCAGTTAGGGTTAGGGAAGGGTTTGTGTTAGTTTAGCAGTCTGCTGTTTTTCGAAAAAACGTTCCTGCCCTAACCTGCAAAAGTGGTACAACATGAAGTGAGACGGCCGCCTGTTCAGCCGCCAGAACGGTGCTTCATGTTTAATTTCTGGTCGTCTCTCCGAGACCCTCACCGCTCCCTGGTTTGTTTTTTTAGGGACACATTGTGGATGTTTGGATCAATCGTTGAGGATGAGCTAATATCATGATTTTCACCTGTTTGTGTTTTCATAATTGCACCCACCTGTTCATGTTGTCCAATTCACTGCCGTGCCCTGTTAGTTTCTCCCGATATTCGGTTGCTAATTTGATTCTTCATCCCCAAACATTAGGCCCTTACCACAGGTAGGGAAGCTGCTGTTGGCTGCTTAAAAGATGTACCATGACACCAGTATCCAGCTCATTCTTATCTAACTGTATAATCATATTATATCATGTAAATTGTAGTCAATAACTAAGTCAATAATTGTCAATAACTTTATATTCTAAATCGATCTTTTGAAATGATTTTACACAATGCTGCTAGAAAGCTGTTTTCTTTCTATCTTGTATAGTAATCTTTACATTTCTGACCTGTTTCTAAGTTAAAGCTCATAGCCTTTCATTACTGGCAGGAAGTCAAAAATATCAAAGGAAGCTGAATGAGGTTACATAGATTTCGGTTTCCTGAGATGTTATTTGCAGACCTTCGTAGGTCTGTTGTACTGAGAAAATGTTGACCTAATCCTGCTTTTAATGCGTCACTACAGAAGCACCTGCAGCTTTTCATTTGTGTTGGTCTAATGAAAAAAAAAAAGAGTTAGTTCAGCTGATTAAAAGAAAAAGTAAAAATATATATATATATTTCAGAAAATCTGATGCAGAGTGCATTCTTAATCTGGGAAATATGAGATTTGTGAATTTATTTGTTGAGTGGTTTCAGCTTGGCAGTCAGTAGTTTTTTTAAATGCATATATTTAAGAAAAGAACTGAAAATAATGATAATAGTTCAGTTTTACTTATCCTCTTAAATTCTGTGTCTTTTTAAAGAATGTTGTTTGGTCAAAATCAGTGGAATTACAATATATTGAAAATAGAAACTATTTTGAAAATGTTGATGGAACTAATAATTAATGTGCAGATTTTGCTAAATACAGCTAAGCCGAAAAATAATTTTCTGAATGTGTTGTTGTCTTTTAGCTACATGTTGGTTTTGAATAAAAACATTTTTTCAGGGGCCCTGCCTGATTCACAACCTCATTTCCAGAGAATCTGCGGCATAAGCCAAAGATTAGGGTGATGGCCATGAGGCTTTCCATTAAAGTTCCAAAAATGTTTAACAAAAACAATCCACTAGACTTTCTTTCCAAGTTTGAAGATGTTTTGCTTCCCATCCAGGAAGCTTTTTCAAATCAAAAAGTCAGAAACGCCGTGTTTGGTTTGTTGAGCTGCTGTATAAAGCCACAAACTCAACCCTATTTCTGACCTTTTGAAATGAAAAAGCGGTAAGGAGTTATTTTACAGTACATTAATAACTATTTAATAACATGGTAATAACATAGCAAGTTATTCTATATTACTAGGTAACAAGAAAAACTTTAAGGAGAATTTTGGTATGTGCTGTGCTTCTAATTTTTGGCAGGCAAGGTAGAGTCAGACTTCTTAGATTTCAAACCGTTATTACCAGGTAACTCATATTCAGCAGACAGCAATACATTAATGTGTTATTATCTGGTAAAATGCAGTTTATTCCTTGTTATATAACAGAAAACCAAACCTAGAATACAGCGAGCAACTCTTCTTAACTAAACTCTTATTTTTAAGTAACTTCAGTTGAGTTTTTTAATGCTTTATTTACCTGATCATAAGTTCCAAATTACTTTTTAAGTCTTTGGTAGGTGGTGGCCAATAATAGAAACTGTGGTAGCCTAATGTTAATTACCCACCAAAATGCTAAATTGTTACATAGTCACATAAAACTGTATTAATTACATGCAGATTGTTATTTACAAATTATTTACCTTAATTTTGGGGTAATTACCCCCAAAAAAGAGGTTTTCTTGTTACCAAGTAGCACTGTGCAACTTCCATGCTTGGTACCATGTTATTACATGGTTATTGATGTACTATAAAAGAAAGCGTTACCGAAAAAGCTGGATGGGAGGCGAAACGTCTTCAAACTTGGAAACAAAGTTAAATGGATTGCTTTTATTTTTTTCTTACTTTTTTGGAATGACTATGACCTGGATGAATGAGAATCTGGAGCAGCATTTTCCATTAAATACTTACTGTTCATCACTAAATAATATATATATATATATATATATATATATATATATATATATATATATATATATATATATATATATATATATATATATATATATATATATATATATATATATATATATATATATATTATTTAGTGATGAACAGTAGCTTGTGGCTGAGTTCCCAAACCTTGTAGAGGTAGGGCTACCTCTGGGGGAGGATCTTGGACCAGTCATTTGAACATTTTTGACAGGAGATGGAGCCACAGCATTGTGGCCATAAATCCGTGAGGCACCAAGGCTTCACAATATGTGGATAGAAAGTAAGAAAAGTGCCGTGGAGTTCAGCTCTCAGCGCGCAGTCTGCTCCACATGTTCACGCGTGGAGACGGAGCCAGAAAACAATAGTCTTTAAAGTCCTATTTTTGGTGGGGGCCCGCCTCGCCGGCTATTTCTGTCAGCGGGAGGGCTCAGGGCTGGGGAGGGGAAGGAGGGAAGGGCGCAGCGCTAAAGGGGCCGGACTTTCTTCTCTGCAACTTGCCTCACTTCAGTCCCCTTTCAGTTCCTCCTCTTCAGCTCCACCGACAGCAGCTGACCTCTCCATCCTTTTCTGCGGATTCAAACGGACTTGTGTTTCGGCTTTGCAGGATTAACCTCAAGTCTGTGGACTTCATCAAGTGTTTTAGGCTGTTTCTGCTTTTTACGCACAAGGTAGGAGGCAACTCCGGTGCCTAA
Organism: Cyprinodon tularosa; assembly: GCF_016077235.1. NCBI lineage: Eukaryota > Metazoa > Chordata > Actinopteri > Cyprinodontiformes > Cyprinodontidae > Cyprinodon > Cyprinodon tularosa. Next base: position 190,734 of record NW_024039654.1, read on the forward strand.
CGCACGGATAGAAACTGCTTCAGGCTCGAATAGTCGTGTTTTCTGCTTAAAAGATCAGCTGTTAGTGTAACTTTGAATATACGATTAGGTTTACCGCTGCTGCCGCAGGTGTTTGGTTTGTTTTTATTGCTTATGAGCGCACTCTGAAGCGCAACGACTTTCCTTCAGCTGTTGTTCTGAACTCCTCCTCTTCTCGTTGAAGGTAATGCAACATGTTGTTTTGGTTAATTGGAAAATTCAGAGTAAGTCATCATTAGGGCAGGGTTCCCATAGTAAGGTCGGGCAAAGAGGAGCAAACGGTGACAGGATAAAAACTATCTTTGTTATCAGACTGTAGTTTGAGCTACAAAATCACTGAAGACACCTTAGAATTTTACCTTTACTGTATAAAAAAAGATTAAAACAAAAAGAAAAACATATCTAGTTATTGTTTGCATCTTTTTGGAGTCTAAAATGTGTTTAAAATCTCTTACCTAACTCACTCACATACAAACCAGGCAGGATCGTAGCTTTCCAGAGATGCAGGTGCGCAGACTTTGGGTCCGCATGTGGTTTCTATCTGGGTCGAATATGAGACCTGTGCATCACCAGCGCAGCTCACTGCGCCCAGCTGAACACACCAACCAGAGAATCCACCTCTGCACAAAGCAGCTGGATCCCTTTAACTGATGTAATAGCATTAGGACACCAGAAACTTCACCACTGCTCACTAACTATAGTGATTTGTCCTCAAATCACTAACTATATTTAAGTTAATCTTCAATTAGTGGACTAAGTTCCAGTCCAGGTTCGACTCCTTATATTGAGGTCCACCTCGTTTTCTAAAATAGTTCAGTTGCTAGAAAATCACTGACATTTTTTAACCTTTTTTCAAATAAAGAAGTTCAATTTTTCACAAACTTTTTTTTAACACAGTTTAAATCAATATATTCTCCTAGTATTTAAGACTCAGTTTATCAAATTAAATCCACAGATCTAAATAATGACACCGGTCAGTAGCCTCTGTGGAATCCTGATAAGCTTGAGGAAACGAACGTAAGAAAGAAAGAAAGAAAGAAAACTGTTATCATATTGTAGTATTAGCACAGAAAAATCATAGAAAAACCTGTTTTTATAAATAAAATGTAAAATAACAATTATTCCTACTGCTGGAAATACCATTTATTGGGGGGGGGGGGGGGGTTTACTTTCTGTTGTCCTAAAATAAATGTTTAAATCTAGCTGCCACTATTTTAATGTGCTTCTTAAAAAAAAATAATTTTCCTTTTTTTATTTTGTCCGCTCAGGCATATGCTGCAGTCGTCTGCTGACCAGACAGACTGAGCCATTTAACAGCTTTAGTTTGAAAACACTAACCTTACCCCTAAGAAAATAAGGTTAAAGGCCATTTATTTATGTATTTATTTTTATATATAGCATGGCAATGGTGGTGTTTGTGCAGCAACATGTGGGGGAGGGCTAAGCTGTGTTATATGCTCCCTTATACTGGAGGAATTTTGTTTAGTAGGACACTTTTCATATCTTGTTGTAAAGATGTTGAACTGTTCTCGTAAATGACCCAAGATTTTTTTTTGTTGGGAAACCATATTTTTTTTCTTACCAGTTCATGTTTATTCCATACCTGTTAGAAATCTGAACTGGTTGGTTTCATACTGACAGAATGCGATGAAGCAGATGCTAATTTCAGCGCAGTGGTTTAAAATGTTAAGAATAGAGCCTTTCCTTAAACTTTTAGAAGCAAACTTTTGTCCATCTGCTGGAAAAGTTTTCAGCGATTCCATCAACAAAGCAGAGCGAATCAGTAACGATTACTATTAAAGAACACGTTTCACGCCTGGGGCGCCATAAGGGCAGCTCCAGTCTTAGTCATACTATTCAAACATTTGCTTGTTTCTTAGAAGGACAAATTTCACTATGACGGCAGATATTTTAGTGTTTTAAAAATTCAATAACTTTACATACAAGTATTTAACTTTCCTCATATATTCTTGGCTTTTAAAAGAAGTCAGAGGAAGGATGCTGATGTTCTCACTCCTTATTTCTTTTCTTTTATCTGCAGATGGAACTCAGCGCCTTTGGATAGACCGTAGAAACAAGTGGAGCATCGTACTTCACTGAAGTGACAGGTTGGACTTTTAACCTTTGAAAGACAATGAACCTAACACAGGCTCTAATCTAATAAGTAGTTGTGTTGTGGGTTGGTAAAACTCTCCTTAAACCACAGAAAGGTAGGCCACAGCCCTCAGCGGTGGAACAGTCATGTTGGAGAAATGGTGCCCGTTTGCAGTCGGGCCCTAGGGACAACATCTTCTCATTCTTATAACGTTTTCAATTTTGCAGCGTAAAATAAAAACAGACCAACATGACATTGTTTGGCTGACAGCAGTTTTCCCAGCATGTGTTTCAGTGAGAGGTGCAAAAAACAAAAAAAAGGAGCAGGTGTTGGCCTAGTTGGAAAAATGTAGTTTACTAAGTAGGGCTTTCTGTGTTATGGTTCATGTGTGGGTACTGCCACAGGTCATGGAGCCTATGTCTCACAGGCCTAAAAACATACGTGTGGATGTTGAATTTTAGACATGAGTAAATTTGAAAGTCTATAACTCCCCCCTCTCAGTTTCCTGCCTAAAAAAAGATTAGTTCTATCAGTCTACTCTGACCTGCACACATACATATGGAAAATGACCTATTTAAACGTCTTTCATTCTTTTCCAAGTTTCATTTATTTTGTTATTTTGACCCATTGAAGTACCTGTGCATCAAGTCCAGAAATGTCCTGCCTTTTAAAGATGAGCCAAAAGAAAAAGCTCCTAGGTATGCACCATTCAATCTTTCCTGGACTAAAACAGTTACTGTTTTTTTTTTTTTTTATGAGTTTGAGCTGCAAATTCAGACTTTTGTCATACTAAAAACATGCTACTGTTTAATCCATTTATTGGCAACACGGGTTCAAGCTTTCAGTTATGATACTCAAGTCTGGTTTATACTCAGAAATCAGTTCGTCTGCGTGTGTCGCAGTGAACGTAAATGTGCCCCCCTCTTCTGCAGACACTCTTGTGCACCTCTCCAAAATTGTAGGTGAGCGCAGACAGGAGGCCTCTGATTGGGCAAAACTACATCCGCTCTATAGTATGCGTATTTCCTGTTTGGTACCGTACCGGCTTGTTCTGTTTGTATGACCGCCATTGCTGAAAACAATTCGTGTAGATGGACCAGCTAGAAGAGCGAGAACGCTGGAACCCTTTTTCCACCTGGATCCCCACTCTTTTCCATCCTCATGTCCCTCCGTCGTCGCACAAACTTGCCCCCACTTCCTCACCGCCTCGGGCGTATCTAAACCCACAGCTAGTTCGTGGTTGTCCCTCTGGCATTGTGGCATGGAATAACATAAAAATATCAAGCTCACTGCGACACACTGCTGCGGGAGTATAACCAGCCCTTTATAATGAATAAACTCACTAATCAGACTCCATCGAGGTGAAACTGGTCCTTATATATCAGGCAAATAGGTGGATCAAAAGAAGATAGGAAGAAATTTCAGTTACCTTTGTATTCACAAAGTAAATATACAGCTAGTTCCACATGATCTGGAGGTAATAAGCTAAAAGGAACCAAATTATATTTGCTTTAAACAGAAACAACCATTGTGAACCTTTTTTAGTACTCCCAGTTTAAATGAAAGCATACGGCAGTGAATTATGGTATGGGACTGGAGAGACTAGTACCATCATTCGAATTTTAATTTTGAAATTTCCTTTTTTTGTGTAAGAATAATTAGGCTGTATTTTTTAACTAAACAATTATTACCAAGAGATTTACATTTTCCCCACTAGTTTTGTCTTTTTGCAAAAATGAAACAAAATTAGAAAGTCTTGTTGCTTGTTTCCAGTTTCTCCCAGCAGGTTTTTGGAAACGTTAGTGTTTCCTAAAGAGGTCCAAGTTAATAAACAGATTACAAACTAATACGCTTACAGACATCCTGCAAAGCAAATTTCCTTCCTTAGTATTTGGTTAAACAATGACATCCCAGTAGTACGACACAGGGTGTTAACCTGTGATATCTCCTAATCTCAAGAGACACCTCGTTGTACAACAGAACATGATACGAAGATGATAAGCATCACATGTTTCTGCCATGACAGCAGCTCCTCTGTTTCCTCATGGCAAATATTTCTCCATTCTTCCTCCTATAATTCCAGAGGCAGCCCAGTAACTCAGAATGGAGTTGACTCACATGGGAAAGGTTTTACCTTTTTTTCACTTCACCTTAGATCAGTGGATCAAAAATTTGATCCAACACTCCACCCATGAAGAAACGAGTCACCCGGCGGGTTCTTTGTGTCCCTGCCTTTTACTTCAGATTAGCTTTCTTTGCCGTAAAGCACGCCTGTGTGAACACACTGTGTAGGATTACAATACATGTCTCTGAATTGGCTCTTGGTGTGCCAGGCTCCACTGACTGTACACTAACCTACAGCCCACTCCGTGTGTGCGTGTGGTAACGTGTGTGTCTGTGGAAAAACCCGGTGAGGTCATGGCCGTGGCTGTAGAGTCTGGTTACATGCCTGTTGTCCGTGCAGAGCAATGGACGCAGTCCCAACTACCTTTCGTCTTCTATTTAAAATCCTTCTTGCACTCTTAAAAAAAACAATCACAACCCTGTTTTCAATCGTTTCTACTCATGGGGATGTTTCCCTTCTACATCCCTGTGGTTGAAAATGGGTGAGCAGTTTAATGTTGAAGCAGTTTGGGTTTAGAAGTGTTCGACATGTGAAACCACCAGTTTACACATTGCTAAAGCTTAGAGAACTGTTCAGGCCATGCAGACTGCATCCAGATACTTTCAGATCACCAGGAGGAAATCCCGTTTGTACCACATTGTTTTGGTTCCTCTGAAGCAAAGCTGATACTTGATTTTCCCACGCATAAAAAAGAAGCAAACAAGGTGAAGGTTTGTTTACTTGAGAGAAAGCTTTTTAGACATATTTGCTCTGGATGTATTCACACATGGAAAGTCCTTTGGTTCGCTTCTTCGTTCCAAACTACAAGCGGACATTTCTTTTGTTCGTCTTTATTTTTTGCGGTTACTTTCATATTTTCTTTTTTTATAAGTAAACTATAAATTGTAAGAAAGCAAAGATTCTTGCTCCCATATGACAGAAATGACCGATGCGAGAAAGAGAATTCTCCAGGAAATGAAGGAGAACCACTGTAGGAGTCCTGCTTTTAGAGCCTCTGTTTGGTATATTTGTGCTGTTATTGCAGCTGCAAAATCATTGTGCACATTCAAAACAGCTCATTATACTCAGATGCTGAGGTGTTTTACTTCTGCGTTGTAGAATACATGTAGGTACCAGATCTGCTTGGGTCCCCGCCCATTCTTATGACGTCAACATATGACAACTCCACTCGAACAAACTGTGTTGCACCGGTTTCTTAAAGATCAAACCTCTTTTGGAGTTTCAACATATTATTACCTATAGCTATTTGCTATTATTTTATGTTTCATTGGCGATCTAAATTAGCCGAAAGTAGAAAACAATCATTGTCAGTCTTGAAAGAAAGTACTGCGTTCTAAGATTGACCTCTACCATTTAACAAGGTGACACTAAAAGTCTCCGCTTATTTTTATTCTTTTATTAAAATCTGAGGGCAGGGGAGGAAAAATCCAACATTTAAAAAAATGCCTTTCGTAGAGATTTTAGACAAAGAAAACAGTTATTCTACATGTCGAAAATCAACGGTTGTTGTTGACACAAAAAAAAGTAGTGTAGCTTGATATGGCTAACTGAGCGAGCTAAAAGAGGCTAACCTGTTAGCTACTGAGCACAGCTAGCCACAGCGCTAACCAGCTTTCCCCCTTTATATCATGGTCTAACAGTTACTTTGTTCATCATAAAGAGATTTTTTTTAGTTTTGTTATCGATCAGGTAAAACTTCATCGGTCATTAGACATGTTAACATTACAGATGCTCCCGACTCGGCCCACTGATGTTATTATCGTTGTCACATGATGTAATGTTTTACATCATGTGGCAACGTTCAGCCAATCATGTAGCGTAACGTCATTGGCATGCGCAGGGAGCAGATCTGGTACCTACACCAGTAAGATGAAAGTCCATATTCGACGATACGATTTCCTGTAGTTTGGTCCCGGTGAGGCTGGTTCAGACCAGAAGTAAATTGCACCAGAGTCCGTTTGGAAGCGGACTGAGACCACCTGAAAAAGTGGGTCTTAGTTCTGTTAATTGGTTTAGACCAGGGCTCACTTAAGTCTATTTGCACGTACAATAAAAAAAGGTCTGGACAAAGGATGGGAATTAACTGGCTGGTTTAAGCAAACCAAACATGACAGGTGTGAATACACCCAATAAATTACTTTTATCATCATCTTTCACTTTGCTCACGTTCCAGATGCAAATGAATGGTTGAGATCCAATCTTTTTTGTGGTGAACATGCAGATATAAATCATAAAAGAAAACATTACTGCAGAGTTAATTCATTTTTTGATCACTAAACAACATGCATTATATAGAGTACTGGCCAAGACTCATATTATTGAAGTCTTTGTTTCTTCAATTATGATGATTTTCTGCTCACTGCTAATAAGAACACAACATGCAAGATAGAATATAACAGCTGAGTAGTAAAATGCATTTTAAATAAAGAAATGTGAGCTTAATTACTGTTTTCAGTACCTGTTTAAACGCTGTTATTTTAAAAAGGTGCTGTTAGTATGAGAAACAAGAATAATCTAATGTAGAGTGCAACGGTATGTGTGCAAAGATAATGTGTTTTTACACGATTGAAGTGTGATCCAAAGTTTATGCCAGACAGAGAAGTGGCACACGATGAACACTTGAGTGATATTTGAAAGCAGACAGAAGACAGAAAAACTAAACTTAATGTGTTACCTTTAGTCACAAACCCCAACCCCGATCATTTCACAAAACTTTATATCTTTCATTATAATTTAAAACTTTGTAGATATTTCAGTTTTTATAATATTTTGTTTATAATGTAAAGAAATTTTAAATTTTGTTGCTTTAGGCTACTTTAAACTATATAATTTTTTCTCAGGTAGCTAAAGGTCAGAACACACCTGGTTTACACTGCAAAAATGTAAACATAAGTAAGCAATATTTTCTTGAAATAAGTTTATTTTCCCTTGATTTGAACAGGTAAGCCAATTTGCCAAGGGAATAAGATGATTCAAATTTAAATAATACAAAAAGTTGGTATTGTATTCAACTGGCAGATTATCATATTAAACTGCCCAGATTAAGGCTTTTAGCCTTTGTGTAGATTCTCATTGGACAGGACCATTCTAAGTGTTAAGTCACTTCATTTAAGCTTTTTCAATATTGTCGTACCTCTAATACACAGACTTCTAGAATAAAGAATAAACTTTTACTAAATGTAGTAGTAGTGCTTATTATCCATCCATCCATTTTCTGACACGTTTAATCCCAAGTGGGGTTGCAAGGGGTGCTGGTGCCTATCTCCAGCTGTCTACGGGCGAGAGGCGGGGTACACCCTGGACAGGTCGCTAGTCCATCACAGTTGGACTGTTGATACAAAAAATATTATCTAAAATCTGATGTTAGTTGTTTAGTTAGTTTGGCCTTATGGTGCTTCTAGCTTTCCAGTTTCCAGCTTTCCAGTTTTAAAACCTTGACCAATGTCTTTTGCAACTGAAAACACTGAATATGACTTTCAGTTTAGTGATGGTTCTTTCAGCCAGCTGACCTCCAGTGTGCAGCAGATTGGGGAGGTGCTGTGTTGCCTTCAGCATCATTTGAAGAAGATGGATTTATTATGTAGTTTTAGTCTTGCATCAAAGGTTAGAGGACAACTACAGCTGTGGTGAATGCATAATTTCTTCATGACCGGACTCCTCAGGTCTTGCATAGAAAAACTTTTCTATGTTGAAAAAGTGAGAACTTTGATGAGTTGATCTGCTTTGTACCAGTTCAGGCATTTTGAATACATACAAGTTTTTAACAAGTTTAAATTTTGATACAACTTAAGATGAGTAAAATAGAAGATTTTTTAATGTGTCTTCATGTATATACACCTTCATGTCTTTTCCCTTTGGTTAATTTAAGCTTCAGGGACAGAAAACAACAGGCTGCATTGTGATATTTGCAGTTGAGATCACATTTCTTCTTCCTGGTTGTGGTTTCCAAATACTTTGGTCAGCTGATGGTGCTTGTTCATGCTCCATTGTAGAACCAAAGGAGGAAGAGTTATTTACAGAATTTAGATTGTTATGATAGAAAAGAAAGAGAAAGAAAAGAACGTTAACAAAAAGGATTTAAAATATGACCGCATGATCTAATTGTTTTTTAGATTAAATGTATTATATGTATTAAATGTATATAAATGTATCCCATAGTGTTATTTTCAAATTTTATTGTATACTTCAAGCTTATTTAGTTCTGTAATAGTTGTCTTGAAGCTGTGCTAGAGCAGGAAAACCTCTAAAACCTGCAGGATAGGATTTTTGCACTAGAAAAAATCGAAATCTAGAAAAGTAATTTTTTCTTAAAATAAGTGCATTTGTTCTTGTATTGAGGAGGTAAAAGAGACATTTTGCCAATGGAACAAGACAATTTGCATTTAAAATAAGTAAACACAATTGTATTGTCTTATTTCAAGTGCATGTTATCTAATTGTCTTATTTTAAGAATAAAAATACTAATTCCATTGGCAAATTATCTCATTTACCTACTCAAATTAAAGGTAAATACAGTTGATTTAAGAAATTTTTACTTATTTCTAGATCATTTTTCCAGTGTGGAGGACCGACTTTGGGCATGCCTGCTCTATATGCTTCACTAAGGCTAGGCTATGTTGGGCTAGTAATTACAACTATCCATCTGTTCACTTTAAATGCTTCAATAATGCTAGGCTAAGTTAGGCTAGTTTAAGTTACATGCCTCACTGTCTCATCCTGACCACACCCCTGCTAAACCCCCTCCACTCATCACAATCATCCCTGCCCCTCAGGGTTTTGTGGCTCAAACAACTTTGGTTGCATCTTTTGAAGGCGGGGTTATAGTTTTACATGGGGGTGAGTTACACTTTAAAGACCTTGGACTGGTCATACTGACTCAATGTTTTAACCCTACCAAGTCTTTTAAGTTGGGCATACACTGTGCGATTTTTTCAATTGTTGCATGCAGCTACAGCTCACACTGTACGACCTACGCTCTGATGCGATCTACCTGCTCACATAGCACATCTAAAAACCACTTCGGACTCAGCTCCGCAGTGAGATGGTGCTACTTGGACTCGTCTATCCGGAAGCCAAACCAGTAGACGAGTAATATCAAGCTCACTAGAGGGAAATGCGCTGCCTTTGCAATTTGTGCTGAAAGCCCTAACAACAAATTGCGACAATGTATTTGAACAAAGACATGGCTGAGCAAACAGGGCTACTATGGTCTGTCAGTTTTACAGACAGACCTCCATTCCACTTGGACCCCCGCCATGCTTCTGTGTTTTCATCTGAGAGGAAGAAGAAGAGTCCTTGTTCGCCCACTGAGGGATTTGCCCACGACAGACTGAAAATCAAACATGTTTGACCCCGACCTTAAGATTCCTGATCGGGAGGTGGTCGTGAGAGTCTGATCACCCCTCGTTACCCCCTGTACACTACACAACGCACGATCAGGCTGAAAGTCGGCCCAATTGAAAGATTCTCGCACGACTGGAAAGTTGCCCCGAAAAGGGCAAAAAATCGCACCATGTAAGCCCGGCCTTAGAGTAGTAATCATACTGGACTTTAAAGGAACACTTTGCTTTTTGTTGTTAAAAGACCTCCTTGCTCCAAAAATGGTTCATGGACCTTGTAACAAATATGTAGAATTAGTATTATCCAGAATAAGGCATGTTCCCCAAGGTGCTAAATAGGTTTAAAGCATACAATTGTTTCATTGTTGGTCGTTGTCCAAGCAGCACTACCTTCATTCAACCAACAGGGATCGGGTCCATTTCTCCAAACAAAGAGCTCTCTAACCATTGTCTTTTCCACTTTGGGCTGTGGTAACTCACAGCAACTTAACAAGTCCATATTTACAATAACAGCCCTTTAACTGGGAACATAAAAAAGCTATGCAAAAACTAACAAAGGTGTTGTTAATCTTTTTTCATGTAACCTGAGCACACTTTAACTTTAAATCAACAAGTCTTTCAGTGAACAGCTAATATATCACTAAATGACAAACCACTATGGCATTCTGGGGTTAGCTTTTCCATCAACACTTAATTGTAGTTTTTCAAATTTCCTCTGTGTAAAGTGATTTTTGTTCTTTAATGGGATGGCAGCATTAAATCTCAGCTCCCTTCCTAAATTGATTGGCTCAATTTAGGTGATTTATCAGCTTCTGCAGATGTATTTATGTTATATTCAACTATAGGGAGTCTTAAAATTAGACTGCAGTGCACAGTTGAGCTGTGCCACAGTTGTGCATGTGATGCTAGTAATAGTAGACGGCATTGAAGGGGGGTGGCTATTTTTGCCCTGCTGAACAAATGGCTCAATTGTTCTGCCTCTAGGTGCATGAAATCACTTGATATGTCAGGGGTAACGTTATATAATACTCTCAGTGGGGCCCCAAAGGACTGTATATGTGTGAGTGTATGGCTAGACATATCCACTGTATTATGGTGTAAATGGGATAAGGAGACTAAGTGCACGTGGTGTGACCTGAGGTAACCCTGTCCGTAAGATTTTATTAGTGTGTCAAATCAATTTCTGTCACATTAACCTTTGGGCTAAAGGCTTCTTGCTGTGTTCAGCTGGGAATCTGTTCTGTAACTGGTCTCCACCCACGTCTAGATCCCCCTCAAGATGATCCCACCGTTGTCTTTCTCTGCCTCCGTCTTTAACGAGCACATGCATGTAGTCGCACTTAATCCGTCTGAAATTGACTCGAGTCGATGGGATTATTTTGCTGAGGATTTGTTCTTGTGGCGTTTGGTGGAGAAAAACTCTTAATGTTCACCTCTTTCCCACCCTCCTCTCTGAACCAGATGGCTGGGATAAAAAAAAACATATTTTTCAGCTGAAAGACACACCTGCTTTGGTGAAACCTTATAATATTTACATGAAATTGGTGCATAAAGCTAAAAGCTTATGAAACTGATGCGTGACATACACACCCTCTTTGTTTTTCTTTTTCTTTTTTTCACCAGCATGTTAGGAATGTTTCACATTTTATACACGTCTGATACAAAAAAATGCTACCTAACACGGTAGAGTCTCGTGCTTTTCATGTACATCAGTCCAGCTTTAATCACAAGTTTTCCAGAGCAGAGCCCTCATTGTGCTCTGATATTGTCTGGCCTAAAGCGCGGGACACAGTAATGATTCAGCTCACATTCACTCCAGATCGCTGAGGTGGCTGACACTGACCTCGGATCAGATGGCTCGCTGTCGGCTCGGATGTAACAGGATCTCCTTTCATCCGGCCTGACTCCCAAATCTACATGTGACTGCGAGTGCGTGCATGTGTGTGATAGATTGTCCCAAGTGAGCCTTGCTTGTTTTTGTGGTAGAGAGCAACATGATCCATGTTTATTTAATGGAAATCTGTGTACAGCATTAGGATTGTTTTGTCGTATTTTTCAGAAGTAAATGTGCATTGTGCATTAGAGAAGAACCAGTCAGAGAATTCAGGCTCATTTTTGTTTTCTGGTTTCTTTTTTTCTATAAGTAGACAGTATTGATGGTTAGTTATTGAAAATAAGGCAATAATGTTTCATTGATGTCTTTTTGCTGTAATTAGTCAAATTTTAATGGTGGTGTTTTCAGCTTGAGGAGTAGATTGTTCTAGTTTGAACCCATCCATTACCCTGAAACTGTCATGATGGGTTTCTAAGAGAGTAAGCCCAAGATGTAGAACACACACGGAGACACAGGGTAAAAAGTCCAAAAGAGTTTATTGTAGCACAAAACACATGAGTATGAAACCGGAACAGTTCTGACAGGGGGCTGGTTCACTGGGGTCTGTGCAGGGAAAGGGAGATGGCTGGTAGCTGAGTTCAGGTTAGGCTAAGCATCTAGCTTTGGCTTAGCCTGGCAGTCCTGGGTTTTAGCTTCCAGCTTACTACAGAAAACAACAGGGGAAAACACGAGGGATCTTTCAGGCTGAGCTTCCAGCTCATCGTAGGGAACAACAGGGGAAATCCACATGGGAACCTCTAGGGAAACTCCACAGAGAAGTCGTCAGGTTTCATCCACGTAGAAATCTTCGGGTTGGCTCACCAGGGCAGATTAGCTGGTTAGGCTTTTCAAGAGCTTCAGGCTTGAGACTGGTTTCCTGAGATGCAGCTCCTCCAGAGCTGCAGACCAGAGACTGGGTTCCAGTGAGGGTGCTCTTCCTGAGCTTCACGAGGAGACAGGAGGTTAAGCTCATCCAGAGCTTCACAAGGAGACAGGAGGTTTAGCTCATCCAGAGCTTCACAAGGAGACAGGATTCCTGTGAGGCACAGATAAAGAGATATTAGAATCTGGTCTCGACCTAGGAAAAACCAAGACTCAGTCAATAGCAGAAGGTTCAGGAAGCTAACCAACTAAGATCAACACTGCGGCGTGGAATCAAGGTCAGGCAGGAGCTTATAAAGGAGAGGTCTTCTAATGAGAGGATTAGGAACAGGTGTACAGGAAGGTTCCAGCTCCAGAAGACCCACAGCGCATCCTGCTGGAGACAGAGGGTAATCTCCAGATCCCCACAGTAATTCCAACCCTAAGGGAAAAAACAAAGAGAGCAGAAGAGGATCCTCGGCGCCCTCTGGTGGGCAAGCCTGAGGATCCCAACAGAAACACACTAAAAACCAAACCAAGACATGGTCACAACTGGAAGCTTTAGCAATGTTGAACCATAGGGCAGTTTGTTGACTCTGAAAACGCCCGTCCCAGTATACCAAAAGCAAGAAGAGGAAGCTCCCATGTCATCCCTGGGAGCTGCGTCAAGGATGACTGCCTTGGAGCTTGTCTGCCTGGCTATGTGTTTCCTGGAAGGGCCGCCTTTTACAGTTGTTTTTTGTATCTCTGCTAAATTCTGTACCTCTGCTTCTGTCTCCTTGAACCCCAGATGGCCTCGGCAGATGACCGCTCACACTGAGCCTGGTTCTGCTGGAGGTTTCTTCCTGTTAAAAGGGAGTTGTTCCTCTCCACTGTGGCTACAAGCATGCTTAGCGTGAGGGATTGCATTTGAGTCAATGAGTCGATGCAATCAACTGGTTTTCCTTAGAAAACCTTAAATCAATTGGACTGTATGATCTGGTGAACTGAAAAGTGCCTTGAGATGACATGTGTTTTGAATTGAGTATGGGACAAAACAAAGTAGCCTCATGAGGCAACATGGAGTAGTGAAGAAAACTGCATTTGAACACCAAAGTGGAAACAGGAACCCCACCAATCAGATTTTTCATTCAGAATTTCACTTAAAGCTACAGTGTGTAACTTTTAGCGACATCTAGCGGTCAGACTGCAGACCGCAGCAACATGAACATCTTCCCCCCACCGCTTCTCCCCCCCAACAGTACGGCGAGCGTTACGGGACAAAATGTCTTCCACGACGTCCGCATCACCTACCTTCTCAAGTGATGAGGTTTGTTTACATAGATAATTTTACAAATAGTATTTCATTAGTCTGTGTAGGGTATAGATTTCATGTAGACTTAAGATAATAAATATACCCGTTATTTTTTCTACATCGTTGTGACGTTTTGGCGATCTCGCAATCGCTAGTTTGTTGGCTCTGCGCTGCCGTAGCGCAAAGATGTCTGCCTCCATGGCTGCGAGACCCGCTCCTATGTAATTATAAATAACAAATTCTAAGGCAACGCAAATATTAAGGTTAAGAGGCTGAGCTCGTAGATGATGATGATAAATAACATAGTTATGTATAATATATTACATTTCTGACTGTATATCCCTGTAATTATTACACACTGTAGCTTTAAAACAGCTTAAAAAAGCAGGAACAGACCAACAAAAGTGTATCTGTCTTTAATGAAGCTTGAATGAGCTCTCAGGCGGCTACTGTAGATTGGGGTACTCTGCAATTTTAGGGTGGGAATACTATAAAATGTTTGCTTTGATTTGGTACATTATTACCCTGCTACTGTTTTGAAAGAAGACCAACTGCCTGGTCATGTCATGTAGTCAAAGGAGAAGGTATCAGAAGAAGCTAGCTAGTATGAGCAACAGCTGTACAGTATGCTAAGATATTGAGATGTGATGCTCTTTTTTAGTTACACATCTATAGAACAAGATTTTTTCAAAGCTCTAAGAGTTTTCAAATCAATAAAATGTTTGTAAATTTCATAGATTATAAACCACAACATCACTTCAGTTTTGGAGCTTGTCTGTTTGCTTTGGTGCTTTAAGCCAACCACACCAGAAGTCCTTTGCAAATAAACTCAGACGCATGTTTTTCGGTGCACTACAGATTACTTATTTGGTCAGTACCGGAATTCAGAGAAGCTTCTACATCCGTCCAACCAAATTTGTCTTTCCAAGCAAACAAACAGTTGCCGCGTAAAGGCAACCTTACCTTCTAAAGTTGAAAAGTCTTTCTGACCAAAAAAGAAGATTCTTCCTTCTATCCACATCTATAATGGTTTATTCTAGTTATTTGTGAAGTTTCAATCTTAATATTAAATGACCAGGTTGCTTTTGAATGTATTTATTTTAGCCTTATTATTAATCAATGACCTGCATTAATGAATACAAAAGGTGTCCTCTGGTTCGCCTTTTGTGGAATATCATGTTTTATCATTTGAAGTTTTTAAATGTTAAATGTTACATGTTTAAACCTCTTGAGCTTTGTCAATAAGGTAGGTTACTTTTGGGTCAATAAGAAACAACTAATGACTAGAAATCTTTAAAGTCGTAGGGAAATCATATTTAAATGTCAAATCATTCTGGTTTAAAAATGTATATAAATGTACTCTTGTCCCAATTTGTCCCAACATTTAGACAATTTCTTATGCAGGCCACTTATACTTCAGCTTGTACACCTAAATTCAGCCAGTCATATATCAACGGTCATCTGTGAATCAAATTTTTTCGGTCATAGCATCTTGATTCATTTGTCGCAGCTAATATACGCAACGGTTGAAATAAGAAATAAGAATAATTTCCTTTCCCATTGAGTTCCATCCCAGTGTTCACGGGGATGGACGTCTGTGTCTTCAGCATTTCTAAGTCACCAATTTAGTGCTACTTGGTCCCAATGGAATTTCCCATTGAGAACCAACTAGCACTAAGTTGCTAACTGGTTAGCAAGATGCTTCTGACAAACCGGACACAACCAAATGCTTGCGAACCTTCCGCCACAACAATCCTGCCTCCTTGATAAACGACCAATCACATTAACTTTATTCACTCGTGTAAAGTCGTGCACCACTCAGGAGAATTCGGAAATGCAACTGTTGGAACAGCCGTTTCACTATTACTTTAATTAAGCAGGTTTAAATGTCTCAGTTTACACTGCTTGGTTCCAATAAGAGATCAAACTACACAGAATGTACCATATTCTGCCCAGAGACTGTGTCCTAAATATTAGATTCGCTTTTTTTTTTTTTTTCTCCTAACACAGAACTAATGTGTGGCACACTGCTCTGTGTCATATAATATTGGACCATAGAGAAGTTTCAGTTTTACCTGTCTGCTATAGCACTGCATCACTCAGCCAGCAACAAAAGGATTTATTTCCTCTTTTAATAGCAGAGAGTCACAAAATAAAAATAAAAAACAAGGTAATTTTTCTCTGATGCATCATCAAGGAAATCTCCAGAGAGCATGCTATACATTTTGCTTTGGGATTAGGGTCTTGAAGGTCCTGCCTGTTTACCCCTACTACTGCTGCAGAGTTATTTTCTATTATCTTCGGACACATCTCTGTGACTAGACCCCACCCTAACACTAAAAGAACTCTGTGGGAATATGACACAAGGAAGATGGAGTAGATCTACTTTTTCATCATAACAGGACACAGCAGCTTACATGCATTTAAGCAGCATTTAATAGTGAAAGGTTTCGTAAGTCATATTGCTTTTGCTGCTTTAGTGTGTTTTTGATATTTGTTCATTTAACTGCTTTAGCCAAATATTGACGCTAACACTGTCTGAACTACTGCAATGTAAGGAACGTTTTGAGTATGAGGTGCTGGTTTATTTTCTAAGAGACATGAGCAACGGGGCCCTCAATATATAAGTAAGTTCATCTGATCTCAGTTTCAAGGAGGAAAAATATAAAATTAGCATTAATAAAAAGAAATATCAGTAGGGCGGAACCAGTTTGCCAAAAATCATAATTGCAATTAAATATTGACCAGTACAGGTTTTTTAAGCTGATGTTGTTATTTTTGACATTTCGCAATTAAAGGTATAGTAGAGGATGTTCATTTTCAGGGTGGATCATCAAAATAAGTGGTTATCCTAATTGTCAATCATTCTGGTGATATTTTTATCGCCATTTTAATTTACCGGTGGTGAGTCTGACAAAGTGGAAAAATTTTAGATATTCTTTTGGAAAGTGAGCTTTTATGAGCGTTGCAATCAGCAACTTTTAAACAAAGCGTGCACAAGGAGAAGGGCTCGTGCATGCTCTCGCACGCGTTTCATAGGTGTTCCCTCTCAGGCGCAGGTACAGGTTTGTGCATGTGCATTTTTGTTTTAATTGGAGAGGGCGGGTCTTTTCAAAAATTCAGGAAAATCCTCCATACCGTTTAAGCATTTAAACTAATCTTGTGAATAGAACTGTACCACCTCTAAATCTGCAAAAAACAAAAACAAAAAAAAAACTGCAGATTTATTTGTAAACATCCTGCAATGTGAGTTCAAGATAATGTAGGACTGTGAGACATGTTTGTTTCTTTCTTTGGCCATGCTTGTGTATGTGTGTGTGTGTTCATCCCTGACCAGGGTGCAGAGTATGTGCTGGAATGCTAATGTCTTCTTCCTTTGTTGGCCATGCAGAGTGTTGAGTGTGACGGTGCATATTCATGACCTTTTAATTTCCTGGAACATGGTAACTTTTACCAAGAAAAGGATATAGACAAAATTTAATAGAAGGTATAACCACTTAGAACCTGACAGTTACATCTGCTGCTTTGTGGGGATTATTATGCCGATTGCTGCTTTCTTCACTTTATTTTCAATAAAACAAAACACACAACAGCATAAAAAACTCACACTAATGTCAAAGTTTTTTCAAGGATTCCCCTTCACGTGTCCGAGCACTCCAGTTTACACATGTTTTGTAACTGTATCAGGACTCTGAGCTGCTACGGTGTGGGAGTCAACCAATTCCAAATGCATTGCTCTCACTAAAACAATCTCAGGGTGAAAAGGTCATGCTTTCAATGTTGCATCCTAAATTCTTTATGAAAACTTGTGTCTTTCTCACTTGGGAATAATATTTCTGTGCAAACAGATCTAATAGGTGGTTGTCAGGTTTCATGCAACACTGCTAGTATACTGCTGATTTGCAATAACACACAGAAAAGCATGACTATAAAGTGAAAAAGATTTTGAGTGGCTTTATTGCACTTTTTTGAGGAAAAATTCATTTTAATTTGCCTCTTGGGTTTACGGACGCTTCTGCAGGATTACAGACATTTTCTCTGATTCTAATCAGCAGTTAGACCTAAATAGACTGTTTTTTTTAAGCTCCTGGCCTTTCATCCAGTCATTGCTGATTTTATCACGTACTGATTTTCCCACCGATTACCTACAAGATGATTTATGTTAAATAAATTTCCCCTTCTCAGTGTTGCAAAGTTTCAGTAAAAAAAAGTTTTAAGCAAGAGATGTTCATCTGGATTAGCCTCTTTTTGTCCTTTGTGGAGATAACGTATTCCACGTTTGTGTGACTTGGAATGATAAGGTGGACTGAGATGTTTGTGGACAGATAAAAGGGGGAGATCCCTTTGAGTGAGCTGCTGTTGACTGGTTGTGTCTGTTTTGGGAAATGCGGAGAATGCTTTTGATGTTTAAGTGAACAGAAGTGGGAGAAAGTAAGGAAAAAGAGACCAAAAGACTTGAACACCGGGTTTAGGATTTAGACTATTTTGACATCTTTTATTTTATTTTTTTTTTACTTTAGAATGTGGTAATCCAGCAAAGTGTAATTCCTTTGTTAACCAAATCAGTCAAACCATTAAGGGACTATAAGGACTACGGCTATAAGAAAACATCAGAGGTGTCAAAATAATTTCTATATAGAGCCACATCGTCATTATCAAATCTTTCTAAGATTGCAGCTGTATGAATTAAACTTATAAAGTCATGCTTTCAGCAACATAGAGCACGCTTCTCTGTTGAAAAATGTATCTTTTATTTCAGTTTGGAAAACAAACTTCAACTTCTCAGCCAAAGCAAAAAAAAAAACATGCTAAATTTTAAGGAACTTAATACTTTTCTCACGTTTGATATAGATAGAATGACTGCACAGCAGATCATTTGGAGTTTATCGTATTTGATTAGTTTACTAAAACAAGTTTCCACTGAAAGACCTTACGTTTAGCCACTACTTTTGGATATACGAATTCATCAATAAGTAAACACATTACACTTGATTAATTTTTCTTAAAAGATAGTAGCCTCAGAATGAACACATACTACTTTTTACAAGCTTTCAATGCTTAACCAAGCTAATACCATCCATTTGCAGTCGCCCTTAGATAGCAGTCTCTGGCTATCTAAGGGCAAAAGGCGGGGTCCATCCTGGACAGGTCGCCAGTCCATCACAGAGGCAAACAACCATTTACGCAGACACTCCTAAGGAGAATTTAGAGAAGCCAATTAACCTAACCTTCATGTTTTTGGACTGTGGGAGGAAGGCAGAGTACCTGGAGAGAGCCCAGGCATGTTCAGGGAGAATATGCAATCTCCATGCAGAAAGACCCCGGGCTGGGAATTGAACCTGGAACCTTCCTGCTTCCTGTCCGATGTGCCACTGCACAGTGTCAATAAGCCACTAAGCCCCAAGCCAATACCTGAGACAATATTGTACCAATAAATTATCAGAAAACACTCCACAAATTTCCATCTATCCATCCATCCATCCATACATACACTATATTGCCAAAAGTATTTGCTCACCCATCCAAATTATTGGAATCAGGTGTTCCAATCACTTCCATGGCCACAGGTGTATAAATTCAAGCACCTAGGCATGCAGACTGTTTTTACAAACATTTGTGAAAGAATGGGTCGCTCTCAGGAGCTCAGTGAATTCCAGCGTGGAACTGTGATAGGATGCCACCTGTGCAACAAATCCAGTCGTGAAATTTCCTCGCTCCTAAATATTCCACAGTCAACTGTCAGCTGTATTATAAGAAAATGGAAGTGTTTGGGAACGACAGCAACTCAGCCACGAAGTGGTAGGCCACGTAAACTGACGGAGAGGGGTCAGCGGATGCTGACGCGCATAGTGCGAAGAGGTCGCCAACTTTCTGCAGAGTCAATCACTACAGACCTCCAAACTTCATGTGGCCTTCAGATTAGCTCAAGAACAGTGCGCAGAGAGCTTCATGGAATGGGTTTCCATGGTCGAGCAGCTGCATCCAAGCCATACATCACCAAGTGCAATGCAAAGCGTCGGATGCGGTGGTGTAAAGCACGCCGCCACTGGACTCTAGAGCAGTGGAGACGCGTTCTCTGGAGTGACGAATCGCGCTTCTCCATCTGGCAATCTGATGGACGGGTCTGGGTTTGGCGGTTGCCAGGAGAACGGTACTTGTCTGACTGCATTGTGCCAAGTGTAAAGTTTGGTGGAGGGGGGATTATGGTGTGAGGTTGTTTTTCAGGAGCTGGGCTTGGCCCCTTAGTTCCAGTGAAAGGAACTCTGAATGCTTCAGCATACCAAGACATTTTGGACAATTCCATGCTCCCAACTTTGTGGGAACAGTTTGGAGCTGGCCCCTTCCTCTTCCAACATGACTGTGCACCAGTGCACAAAGCAAGGTCCATAAAGACATGGATGACAGAGTCTGGTGTGGATGAACTTGACTGGCCTGCACAGAGTCCTGACCTCAACCCGATAGAACACCTTTGGGATGAATTAGAGCGGAGACTGAGAGCCAGGCCTTCTCGTCCAACATCAGTGTGCGACCTCACAAATGCGCTTCTGGAAGAATGGTCAAAAATTCCCATAAACACACTCCTAAACCTTGTGGACAGCCTTCCCAGAAGAGTTGAAGCTGTTCTAGCTGCAAAGGGTGGACCGACGTCATATTGAACCCTATGGATTAGGAACGGGATGTCACTTAAGCTCATATGTGAGTCAAGGCAGGTGAGCAAATACTTTTGGCAATATAGTGTACGTCTTTTGTTGTTTATCAGGGATACTTGTTATGCTGCCTTCTCCAACAGTTTAAAATAGTCTGAAAACTGTCAAGTTTCAATGTGACAGATCTGAGTATTATACATATAAGTAAACGTGATCAAATGCAGTCCAGGTCATTTCAAATAAAATAAAAATAAGCTGGTATTTATCCCTGGAATGGATTTCAGGATTTTATTGCTTGTTTTGAAATGGTCAGACCTCTGGCTGTTTACCTGAACTTTTAACCTTTCATGTACCGATTCGCTGCCTGAGATCTTCTCATGGGGCTCCGAGTTATAACCTGCCGCAAAAGGTTGTTGTTGTTTGGCTCCACAGGCTAAGGAATGCTCCCCTAAATGATCTCAGACGTCAGATCCTTAAATTCCAGCTCATAAGTCACCGTACCCCAGGACATTTTTAACCATCTAAATGGACTCTATTGTTTTAACCCTCATTTCAACAGAAAATGTATAACTGCCATATGCGGTATGTGTTGCACAGGACACCATTTTTAGATGACCAACTTAAGATGTTAATAAACGTGTATAAAATTACTGTAGTCCATTTTAACTGTTTAGAAACAGTGTGCAGGCAGTGTGAATACTGACTAGCTGATGATAAAATGATGATGAAAGAAATTCTTTATTTGGCAAAGATGTAGAAATATGTAAAAAGGAAAGGTTTGACTCAGGGGAGGAGAAAGATGATTACCACCCTCAGTCTGGCTCTGACTTCACTTTATAACACCTCACCGATGCTGTAAATAGTTGAGCTTTTTTCCCCCACACCCACACTAAATGGTTTTTTGGTTACCACACAAAGCAAGGCAAGTTTTTGTATAGCACAATTCAGTACATTGACAATCGAAAGGGCTTTATATGAATTAGATGATATAAAAGAAGAAAAATAATAGCAGAATAAAAGTAAATAAAGATTTAAAATGTGTATAACAGATAAAACAATTAGACCACAACCTTATAATAATACCTTAGTTAACAGTTTAACTTAATTAACAGTTTAACTTAAAGTCAAAGGCAGCTCTAAACAAATTGGTTTCTTAACTTTAATAAACTCAGGCTTTCAGCAATTTTAGTCTTCTGGGAATTTGATTCAGATCAGTGGAGCATAAGAAGTAAATGCTGCTTCTACATGCCTGGTTCTAGTTCTGGGTGGAGAGAGTAGGTTGGAACTAGAAGACCTGACTGGTCTGAGAGGTTTACAGACGTATTGAAATAAAGTCTATTCTCTGAGCTACAGGAAGCCAGTGGAAGGACTTCAGAACCAGGCTGATTTGCTCTACTTTCTTAGTTGTTGTGAGAACACAGGCAGCAGCGTTTTGGATCAGCTGTCTCATAATTGAACATAATTGAATTCACACTGGAGAAATTTACCTCTGCATTTTAACCTACCCTCTTGAGGAGCAGTGGGCTGCCACTGTGCGGCGCCTGTGGAGCAGTGTGAGGTTGAGAATCTTGCCTCAGGTTGCAGGCTGTGGGGATCGAACCGGGAACTTGAAACCTACTCATAGCATGCAGCTCTTTAACGTTCACCTTCCAGCTCCCTGGAGCTTTTTCCAAAATTTATGGAAATCGATTTTTTGTTTGTTTGTTTGTTTTAATATGGTGTGCAGGAGGTCAAACAAAAATGTATTATGTTTTCCAATGCTGTAAACATTCGTATAATAATAAAGAAATTTAAAAATAATTTGCGTCATAGCCATAGAGATCAGTGGTCATAACTTACAACCAGCGTTGCGCGGTGCCAGGCAAACAAAGCTGCAGGTGTGTCTTGGACCATGGATTGCAATGGGGAAAAATAGGAAGATAGCGAATGAGAAAAGAGGATTCAAATAGACCAAATCATTTGCTTTCATTATCAATGCGGAAGGATTGACTGCATTTTTGCTTTGTAATGAGAGGTTGGCAAAAAATAAAAATTAGGAAAGGTATTTCCAGGAAAGACATGCTAAATATGCAGCCAATCACAAAGTTGGGAGTGAGAGAAAAAGTGTGACTTCCGAATAAATCAGAGGAGAGCAAAGATAGATTTAAGAAGTGGATTGCATCTCTAAACTCCCCTACTGCTGCTAGTTTGGTTGCAAGGATGGAAAACCGTCCACTGATCAAACAGGTAGCGCTCTGATACAGATATGTGAACTTTCTACCATTTTTTCCCCCCAAATACTAAAAATCTAAATCACACAAAGGAACGCTGCTGACGGAGGATGGGGGATTTCAGGGTTAGAGAGCTCTGCTCTGATGGATGTCAGTTCCTGCTTGGTTCCTCAGGACTCAATCAACTCCTCAGGTGATAAAAGGCTGACTTTGTATCGCCTCTATGTCCCTCTGAAGGTTCAGGTCTGAGTCCATCGTGGCACCAAGATTTCGGCCGTAATCAGTGGTTTCTAGCTGTAATACCTGAAACTGTGAGTTCATCTTTCCTCCTTTGGTCCGAAGGTCATTAGATCAGTTTTGTTGTTATTCAGTTGGAGAAAATGATCTCAGAAATCATTCTGTTCTAAGAATCTAGCCTAACGCTCTGATCGGTTCATAGTCACCTGGTAACATTGTTAAACTGCATTTACTGACACTCCCAAAATCTAATTGCAAAGAGAGGCAATTTGAACTTTCTCAAATTAATAAAAAAAAATCTGTAATATAAACATAGATTTTAAAGAAATACACGACAGTTCTCAACGTGAGGTATGTTTTTAGGCCGTAACAGCACTCCAACGATTACCCTCTGTTTGGGATTAACATATACATTTTTAAATATTAAGAATTTATGAATATTTGACCTATGTTTTGTGGAAAAAAAGTTTATGAAGTTGATATTTCTGTCGCTGCTTTTTGCCCGTTTCCTGTGTTTGTAGGGCCTGTGTTTCCTCGAGTCTACCAGCAACTGATGTTTTTATTGAAATCCAAAATTAGCTTATGTGGGTTTGGGTTAACCTCTCTCAGGTCTAGATAGATTATTCTTCCCCTGTCTGCTTTCCACACTCGTAGAAAAACTACCATATCTAAAAAGGGGAGCAGTTAAAAAAAGCATAAAAAAAAAAAAAAGTTGCAGTGGTTGTTTTTAAGTATTTACTAAAAAAAACACAAGGACAAATTCATATATTCCTTTTTAACATTTTTAGATTCAGATAAGTTATATTTAATAAGTCAGAGTTTAGTGTTTGACTGGTTTTAATAAGACAAGAGCAAAGATGAGCGATGATGAGACGGGTCTTTAGGAATGACTGGGACGTGCTGCAGCGATTGGTTGGACAGGACTGCACACCTGGTGTCACCGACAGAGGCATGCCCACAATGGCTGAGATGTTGTAGGGCTTCCAGCTTTAGGCAAATTGCATCACTGAGTTGAGCATGACAGAATGACAGACCTTCATTTGTTTATAGAGTGTGTGAATGTAACCTGCGTGTGAGTTGTATAAATAAAGATTTTGTGGCATGATAGTGGAATGTTAAAGAACCTGAGATGCAGCAGAAAAGGATGTTATTATCTTATGATGTTTGCTCATTTTCCTGTTATCCATTTTGGGATGTTTAAGGATTGTATAATAAAACAAATTAAGGTTAAATTTAGTATTTGTTCTGTAAACATTATAAAAGTTCTTGTAGGCAAGGAACCCAATGGTTTTCTCACAAAACAATCAATGTTTTAGAAAACACAAACTGTCTTTTAAAAGATATTTAATCATTTAAATGTTTTCCATAATAACTATATGGGTCTATAAATAAGTCTTCTTTGGGATTTTTTTCTACTGCGGTACGAAAAAGCAACACTATGATTGTTTTCTCTGTTTTCTAACAAATTCCAGAATGAATTTTAAATAATCTGCATTTAGTGTGGTTCAAGTACTTTAGATTTACAGTTTGACACGTTTAAACTCAGTCCAGACTGCATAAAAAGTCAGAAATAGGTCTATAGTTTACCTCTAATGCCCCAAAATAGATGCTAACATTAGCATTGTTAGCAGATGACGGTAAGAATGACGGCCCTTTTCATACAGTTATAAATTTGCTTTTACTGTGTAACTTTGTGCTACACTACTAAAAATTTAAAACATGTTTGATGCTTTGACCAGGCAGATGTTAACTATTATTAAAAAAGTCAACATGTCGTTTAACTCAAAGCACTTAAGTTTGGATTTATTCCATCCGACAAAGTCATGCTTGCATCAGCTAGATATTGCAAAACGGTCGACACTCTGAGTTTAATTTTGCATAACTTCTTGTGGCATGATAGTTTACCGCACAGCTCTGATATTGTTATCAATCTTTTTCTTCTTCAGACACCGTCGGGAGATCACCTTCTGGATTCGGCTGTTGTGCTGACATCAGGAACTGAAACAAGGTCGGAAACACAAGCCGTTTCTCACTATGTGTACTTGTGCGTTCTCATGTGCTCGTGTACTCGTGAAACGTCATCAGCCTCAGCCCTAGTACTGTTCCAATTCACAAGAACAGCAGACTGAGAACGGACAGAGTACCCGGATGTTGTTTTCGACCCTCCCTCTTTACCCAGCATGCATCAGAGCAGACTTGTCCGTTCTCCAGACAGCTGTCCCAGCATGCACTGCGGCAGCAGCAGCTTCCAATGGAGCGCTAACAGAGCTCAGAGTATTGAGTTAAAAGTTCACCTTTCTTTCGTCGTTGTTCTAGAAAAATACATTTTAAGACCACTTGAAGTTTAGTGTGTAATTTAGAAAAAAGTTCTGATGTTGAGAGGACCGCGGCCACCAGCGGACCACCAAGGCTAACAGCAGCCTGGTCTAACCGCAGCCCGTCTGCTTCAGCCCAGTCTTGGCATAGCCGTGTGTCAAGAACCACAGGCTCTGATGGCGATTTTTTGTTTTATTTGGCAAAAAATTCATTTGATTTGTGTTATTGTTATTGATTCGTGTATTATTCCCCCACTAGATGATAAAAGTCATAATTTATTATTATCTAGAAACTGTCAATAAATGCAGCTCCAGACGAGCTGTGAATGTGATGACATCACGAGTACGCTTTTCTTCCAATTGACGCATATTTATCCTACTTGTTCCTGCTCTCCCCGTGGCCATACTTTCCTGTGTTCTCGTCAAGAACGTACTTGGCGAGAACATTACCCCATACTTGCCTTCTAGTGAATTGAGAAACTTCCTTAATCTGGAAAAACAATGATTTGTTTTTTTTTCTTTCAATTGGGATTTTGCTCGAAGTTCTCTCTTGTGATTCTTTGAATTGAGATTTGCCAAATGAACCATTAGACAAAGATTTCCCTGTCAAGTTAAGGTGCATTAGCCTCAATATCCAGCAGGAACGTACTGCGCTTGTCTTCAAACCTTTTTCTTTAGTTTAGATTTTGCAGGTTTAAATGAGAGGGAGTTTAAATTTGGGCAAATTTTGGCCCCTGATTGGGTTTTTCCACCAAGGCTGTACCTGCGCCACATCGGTTGGTGACGCTAAATAAGCAGGTGGCAGTCAGTATTAAATGGAAAATGCTGGTCTTGATTTCTGTCCTGTGTAGTTTTCTGTTAAAGGTGATAGTAAAACTAACTTCCCCCTTTTGGTTAAAATTGTAGATGTTATTGTTCTTGTGCGTGAAGTGGAAGTCAGAAGTTTTAAATATGGCATTCACAGCATTTTTTTTGTTGTTCATCTCCAAAAATGGCAACTTGTAAAACTGGTTCTTTGTTCTGTTCCAGCAAATACTTGAAATATGTTGAGATGGCAGGAGTTTCCAGACTCGTCTCTTCTGCAGTGGAAAAACAGAAAGCTTGAGCTATAAGCAGGTGGTTTAGTACAGGAAAAGATTTAGAGGAAAAAGGCCCTTAAATCAAAGGGTATTAATGTATGGAGCCTGTTTATTAATTATAAATTTAACATGTACGGCAGTGTTAATGTTGTAATTAATTTTTAACTGGCTTGTAACTGATTATACGTGCATTAATATGATGAAGATGTTTTTTATTATTGTTAAGCTGAATATGGCTATGGTGTCCTTATAGAGTCGATATTTTCTTTTATTTGTAATATATTGGCAATTATCAAGTTATCTTTTATTATCTTTTTCAAGAAGCCCCAACATGTGAAAAACAACAATAATACATATTTACATATTATTGAAATTATAAGGTGTCCTTCATTTGGCTCAAATCTATTTTTTTTTCTTCTTCCTATTGCTGTGTTTCTGGGGTTAAAAGAAATTTTAAAAAAGTATTTAGCAAATATTCCTTTTATGTATTTCTAGAACTTTAACATTCCCGCCATCTATTAACCTTAAAAACCTTCTTTATGTGTTTATATACCAAAAACTATGTTTGAGTTCTTATGGAAAGGGAAAATTCCAAGAATCTTTTTTGTTCAGGTTTTTTACAGTATTTTTCACTTCTGTTTAGGAAGTTTACTAATTTTAATTATCAAGGTACACTTAGGACTTAAACAAGTTTTAAAACCACAATAATAATAATAATAATACCCATGGATTACAGAAGCAATGCAGCGTTTTCTCTTCCCTACTTCATTTTTAAGATTCCTGGTCATAAAAATCACAAACAGACAAGTTACAGAACCAATCAAATTCAACCATTGCTTGGTTAGACCTTGATGTTTTAAAACTGGACTCCCTGTTTGTTGTAGAGGGCTAAGTTCTTTAGTTAGCTCAGGTTTGAAATCCATGAATCAGGAAGGTTATCTGATGCTAACTCTTTCATGAATGAGTTAGCAGTTATAAGACTAAGTAAAAGATCCTAGGCCCTATTTGGTGAAGCCTTCAGAGACCACGCCCACAGAATATGTAACATGGATGAATGAACTAAAAAAAAAAAAAAAAAAAAGTCTGTAATCAGACTTAAAGGTGCAGCCGTACGACTACAGAGAGTTTTTTGGAGATCCAAAAAACATCAAGCATCTTCAAGTTTCAGAGAATTTTTTGTAATAAATTTTACAATCACATTTGCTAAATAAATATGTTTAAGACTCGTTTCTCTGAATGAGGTTCTGCTTTTGCAGAACTATATTTAAAATAGGATGTTCGCAGAACTTTGCAAGTCAAAATAATTTCAATCTCTTTCTCTGACATTTTTTTAGTTGATCCACAGCAGCCTCATCTTTACTTTAGTTTTCATTCTTTTATATCTTTTTTGGTATAGAAAAACAAAATATATGTCGAAAAACATTAACATGTTTCCAGTTACGTCTTTGTGAAAGTTTTTATGCCCTCTGGCAAAGGGAAAGTTATGAGTTGAATTCTACTGTAGCTTCCCTGGAACCTCATGATTAGCCCTTAAGAGTGCGTAACGATCTACGTTTTGCCATGCAAGTGTTTAAATACGGAGCGGATGTGACTTTTTGTAAATGAGCAGTTTTGAAGTCAGATTCTCCTCTTGTACTTCACTGGAGCACAACACCAACTCTTCCTTAAAAAGCAGTCTGGTAAAAAGCCTGAGACAGAGTCAGATTTCATCCAGAGACACGTGGATGATTTAGGTTCTTCTGGTGTCCTCACTTAACACTTTGTTTTGTTTTTACCAAGTGGCCAGTCCCCATCTATCTCTCCTCGTAACACACTCACATAAACACAGAGACAGGAAGACACACAAGCTGTCAAGTATGTCTTTAACTTGTT
This sequence comes from Cyprinodon tularosa, assembly GCF_016077235.1. Lineage (NCBI taxonomy): Eukaryota > Metazoa > Chordata > Actinopteri > Cyprinodontiformes > Cyprinodontidae > Cyprinodon > Cyprinodon tularosa. Next base: position 218,699 of record NW_024039654.1, read on the forward strand.
GACAGCAACACACACCACCATTTACTCTTGAACACTTGAGTTTGCACCAGTAAAGCGAGGGTGTATATATAGAAATAGTTTGGCAACATTTGCAGGCAGGCAGCACATTGATGCCAACACACACACACACACACACACACAAACCCAGGCCGGCCAGCTGCTACGGGAAGACCAGAGGGTTTTGAATGGGAGTGACAGCTGCAGATTCCTGAGGATGAAGGAGGAAGAGAGAGATATGAGAAGGCAGCAGTGAGCACGAAAGGCAGAAAAACCTCAGATTTCATGGGATGTGTCTTAAGGAGAGTTTAGAGAAAAAGAAAGTAACCAAGAAGACTAAAATAATCTAGGATCAATTTTAGGATAATATGAGCTTGAAAGAGGAAGTTACTGATGTTTTAGGTATACTTTTTAAAAATATTTTAAAAATATCTGGAAATGAAAAACCTTAATTTGATAAAATGTCCTTTTAAGAATTATTTAAAAAAGACGTTTGGACTAGCATAAATCTAAAATTCCAAAAGTTTCATGTAACAGAGAAAATTTCAAAAACTACATGAAATAAATTTGCGTCGAACCCCCTGAATAAAAACATCAGTAAGCTTTGCTGCGGTAACAGCTCCAGTCCCAGACAGTGCTATGCTTTGATCTGTAGCTCTGAACCTTTATTTATGGTCATTGCTCTGCTGAAAGGCGAACCTCAGAATTGGTATCTAGTCTCCTATAGATTCTAAAAGGTTTTCTTTCTGCGCCATCATGCTGAGAACTCTTAAAACCCTACTAAAGGAAGCCCTCCCCACAGCATGATGCTGCCACCGCTGTGTGATCTTTGTTTTGGTGTTTTCAGCACCATATCCAAGGGGTTTCAGCATATGTTTTAATTGTTTGTAAAAAGATTTTTGTCTCATATGAGTTTCTGCTGTATGGGTTATGGCACACTTTCTTCTTTTAACTCTTCCATAAAAGCCAGAAGAGTGGAGAGTGTGACTTGTTGTCTCCTACCTGAGCCATGGATCTGTGCAGCTCTTTTACAATTAAAATCCTTTTACCACTTGGTCAGCCATGTCAGGATAGCTTTGTTTTGGAACCGCCCTCTGTCCACTTTCAGACAATCGAATGACCAGAACAAATGCTAGAAAGCCCAGATATTGTTTAGTATTCTAATTCAAACTTTTTCCCAGCTTCATCCCTGATCCTTCTGCAGTTTGCATCATTAAAGCATTAAATTTAAGGGGTATTTGAGTAAAAGGGGCTGAATTCAAGTGCATGCCACATTTTTTAGATCTATATTGAAATAAATAAAATAAAAACACTTGTTTTCTTATTACTTTCTTGGTTTAGATTTTTTTCCCTTAAAAATACAGTGAAATTCATCGAATGAGACGTTCCTTTAACAAAGAGATATGTGCGGAAGTTCCAGCTATGTGAACGATTTTGCAAGGAACTTCGAGGATTGGGAAATTAAGGAGAAGCTGTCTCGGTTTTTACTGGTAGTACGCACTATCCCAATGACGAAGAAAGCGCTGGGTGACCGATTAATAGAACATGTGAACCCAACTGTCAGAACTTGACTTTCCATAGAAATCCTGTGTTGCACAAGGTTTTGATTAACAAATTGGATGCACTCAAGTATATAAACAAAAAGCCTAATAGTTAAATCAATTAATCTGCTTGATTTTCACGCACCGACCTCTAACTAATCTACAGCTTTTAGTCTAATTCACAAATCTTCTAGGAAAGATGATGCTAATCTTTTTTCTCTCTTTTTATTTGCGGGGTATAATAAGAAAGTCTGACATGAATAAATCAACAAGATCTAATAAGATCCGCTGTTGAGGAGAAACGTTTTTATATCCGCAGCCAGTTTGAGTCACGGCTGATTTCTGCAGAAATAGCAAACCACAACACTTCCCTAAAACTGCAGTAAGCAAAATCACTAACGATCAGCAGAGGTACCTCCTGCAACCATGCCGTGAGGAAATTCTTCGACCCTTTAACTTAACAGATGTTTTATCACAAGTGCTTTTTACAATGCCTGAACCCACTTAGTCTGAAATCCATGTGGAACAAAGTGAAGCGCAGCCTAACTGGGTCGTCAATAGCTCACTTAGTAGTTTTCCATGTTCCTATAATGGATGTGTTTGTAAGCAAGCGTCTGTCCGTAGCATCGGCGCGTTGCCTGCAGGCCATGTTTGGTCTTTCTATCACAGTCGTTAAATGATGTCACAGTTCTTTGCTTTTTAATCTTCAACGTCAGCAGTGATTTGCTTTCTGGGACGGGGTGTGTTGATTCTCAGGGTAATCATGTGTTGTTTGGTGGCAGTTTGACAGCAGCTCGAAAGCTCTGCAGCAGCAGCAGCCGCCGCTGCGTCACAGCAGCTAGGAAGGGACATGGGAGGAAATGGGAGTCTAAACTGAGCTCTCAAACAGGAAGCCAACCCGGTTCTCTCATTGTTGTGCTTTTATAGACTCAACTTCCTGTCAAGTGTGCTGCCACTGTCACCATAGTTACCATCCCTATTACTGATAGGATGTGACTCTAAAGATCTATCGCTGAAAGTCACACATTTCTTTAAATTGACACTTAAAACCATCTTGTGAAAAAAAAACCTTTGATGTTGAAGTCTGATTAATTTTCCCTTCATGCAGTGTTTTGCTTTTTACACTGAATCGAATTCTGTATTTATCCTACTTCCTGATTCTGTTTGAAACTCCCTCCCATCCGTTTAATACAGTGGAAGCAGGAGTAATAACAGAGTCAGGTAGTTTGTTTTTGGACGGAGTCAATAGATAGTTTCAAAAAATGGAGAGAGGGAAGGAGTGAAGGGCAAGAAAGGGAAGGAGTTAAAGAAAAAAAGAGGATGTGGCCGGCAGTAAAAGATGACTGGAGGGGAGTGGAGCTCTCTGGCTAATTATAGATCCTGCTGTGAGCTGGCTGAGGCAGAAGTGCTACTGGAGGTTTCACACTGCCGGATATTTACATGACAAACACGGGTATGTGCTTTAAACTTTGAATTCAGAGATTATTTCAGGATTGTTTCTGTCCATGCACATTTACATTTTATTATTTAGGAATTTTAACAGCTTTGTGAAAAGGAGATACAACAGGTTGAAGAAGTCTTCCAGGAATTTAACAGTTCTTACGGCGTATTTGGTAGCATCAATAACTGTGATGGACTTAAAGATGAGATACAGTAGAAAGGAGAGATTACTTTATCAGCTTTCCTCACCTGTTCTGTTACCTTCCTAAGCTCCAGATTTAGCATTTGCTTAAACAAAACTAACAGAAAACAGATGTTTATAGAAAGCTTACGGCAATTTTGGACACTAGAAACTATCCTACGTGAGACATTCATTCAAAATTCAGCTAATGGTGGTCAGACGATGTTACCAAGTCTAAAATAAGATACCTTAAAGAGAACTGTTATTTATAATGCCATCAGTTCTTGGAATAATTGCCCACTGAATATAAATGAGCTCAATAGTAAGGTATCTTTTAATTATTAAAAGTAACCTTATTATAATAAAATTTGTGAGTAGTGAATTAACATATCGGTGGATAGTCCTTGTCTCAAGTGGAGGAGTTCAAGTATCTTTGTGGACTTGTTCAGGAATGAGGGACGGATAGAGCATGAGATTGACAGACGGATTGGTGCAGCGTCGGTAGTGATGCGGTCGCTGTATACTGTAGGATTATCATGGTGAAGAGGAACCTGAGTTAGGCATGCAGGTGTACCCATGTACAGTACGGAGGCCTTAGTCCTCGATGCGGCAAACCCGGGTTCGAATTCCACCTGTGGTCCTTTGCCGCCTCTCTCTCCCCCTCTCTCATGCCCTCTTTCCTGTCAGCCTAAAACAAGCCCCTAGTTTCGCCCAAAAAAAAAACAGAGGGAGCTGAGTCGGGGGGCAAAGGTCTCGATTTACCGATCGATCTACATTCCCACCCTCACTTATGGTCATGAGATCTGGGTAATGACTGAAAGGACAAGATCGTGTAAACAAGCGGCCAAAAAGAGTTTTCTTCGCAGGGTGGCTGGGCGCACTCTTCCAGATCTGATGAGGAGCTCAGTTACCCGGGAGGAGCTTGAAGTAGAGTCGTTGCTACTCCACTTGGAAAGGAGCCAGCTGATGTGGCTCGGGCATCTGTTTCAGATGCCTCCTGGTCCCCTCCCTCAGGAGGAGATCCAGGCGTGTCCTATTGGGAGGAGGCCTTGTGGACGGCCCAGGACATACTGGAGAGACTATGTCTCTGAGCTGGCCTGGTGTAGAGCAGCTGGAGGAAGTATGAGTGGATCGGGAAGTCTGGGCATCTTTTCTTAGACTGCTGCCTCAGCGACCCGGTGTAGGAACCATATCTGCTCGGTTGGTCAGATCTGTTCGGGGCTCCTCCCCTTCTTATGACATCAACATGTGGCAACTCCACTCGGACAAACTGTAAGAATACAAAACCAAGGTGGTAGAATACTTCGTTTTGGGGGAGGTGGGGGGTACAATGGAGAGACCAATGGCTCATCATATGGCTGCACAGAGGTACAAGACAGACAACGACATCTACATACGGCAACATGCACTGGGAAAACATGCAAACTCCTTGCAAAGAGGGGCAATAGCACAACTATCTGGTCTGCATTGCAGCCCCACTTAACACCAGCATTTGAAAGAAAATGTTCTTTGTATTTGTTTTCTTGAATCTCTGTGCTTCTTTTGACTTAATTGCAGCCTTTCAGTGATGCTAAAACATCTAACGTTGAGTCGCCTTCTCTTAGTGCCAACTTTAACACTTAAGAGTGTTGTTGTTACTGCAAACTGGTAGCATCAAGTTCTATTGTGTCAACCGATCTGATTTTTGATTTTCTACAAAAAAAAAACCTTCCAGATGATTTTATTCTGCAACTGTGGCTTAAACTCTTAAATGACTAAACATGCTGTAATAAGAGGTTAGTATGTGGTGTGGGCTGGCGACCTGTCCAGGGTGTACTCTGACCTCTCATTCGGACTTCTGGAGATAAGCACCAGCCCCCCAGAAACCTCCGGTAATATGCGGATATAGACAATGGATGGATAGATGATTTGTGTGTGCAATTTAGGCACAGCACATACCTCTTCGTTTTTAAGTGCACCACTTCACCCTACACTTCAGCAACAGTTAGGCCCAGAGGGTTTTAAAAGTAATATCCGCCTGAAAATTCACAACAAAATAAATCAAGAGTAGCCCCACTGTTGTCAGGTCTTAATGGGAAAATTTGGTTCCTGTGTGCAGCTGATATAAAATACATATTTTCAGTTTAAGTTATATTGCAGATGTAACTATGTGTGATTTAATGGTGATAAAACACATTTAATATTACATTTTTTTTATACTGAACTAAACCTGTTGGTGAGTTCATCAGGCTCTTAAATATATATATATTTCATAAAGCTAATAATCTAATAAGGAGCACATACCAGGCAATAAAAGCATGATTTATATTCATTTAGCTGTTTTTGTATGTATTTTTTATTTCCCTGTCATATTGCATCATCTGCAGAAGTGTAAATTGCACCTTCAGCATAAAAGTCATATTTAACGTTGCTAAATGAGGAAATAGAGCATAGTAAGAATGTAAAAGGCGCAGCTGTTATAATGTTCCTCTGTGCTTTGTCAGTTTGTACTTTATTGTAAAACCATGCTTATCAGCTAATAGAATATCAGTCATGTTTTTAACTGTGGTCTTAGCTAAGTTATAAGTGATAAAAATAAAGGTTAATATTACTTTGGCTCTTTAGTGGATCAAAAACTTTCACCTAAATATTCGGCAGAGAATGACTGATAGCAGAAAGGAATATTTTCATCATGAATGAAAAACAATAGATCCTGGTAAGTCATTTCCATGTATTATGTAACATTAATCCTGTTCAGTTCAAATATGTTTAATTAAAAAAAATACTAAAAATGAAGTGTTGATAGTCTACAACTTCTCTCTTTACTAAAGGGGCTTCAGGTGCTTTTTGTAGTCAATCAACTTCCTACATCTTGTTTGGGAAACATATTCCCATTCTACCTTGTAGAGAGTCTCCAAATCTATCCGTCTCTGAGATCATGGATGTTACCGGCCCTCTTTAGATGACTCCACAGTTTTTATTTGTCGATTTTACTTTTGGAGTTTGATTTGACGATTCCAACACCCCTGATGTTCTGGTATTGTCATTGTTTTGTTTACTTTAATCTCATGTCAAACTCAAAGCTCAGGCCCTTTAGAGCAAAAACGGACATATCGTGTCTTAAAGTAGAAACATACATTTTTTTAAAGTCTACAAAGTGACTAAAACTGCTAAATAAATTAGAGTTAGAGTTATGCTCTTTTAAAGAAATTCATGAAATCAAAAGTTTAATTTAGTTAAAAGTTCTATCTATCCATCTGACCTTTATCTCTTATTTTTACTCATTGTCAAATCACATAAACAGGTTTCTTTTGCATAAGTGTCACTTTTTTGCATTCTGACTCAAATACCCAAAGGTACTGACATATTTAACTACTGAAAGTACCTGTTAAGGATGAGTGATTGAGCGTCGTAGGCTCTGCTAGTACAAAAGACGATGTTGTAACTATTTTTGGACATGTGACAAAACAAGAGGCAGTGTCTGCTCTGTTGATTGTTGACTTTGCATCTAAAACTAGTTGCACTGTTCTGGGTGTAATCTGTGTCTGCACAGGAGAGAATCAGTCATATGCAGGTAGCCAAAGATTGCTGAGCAACTCGCTTTTCTTGTCTTTTCTCTGCCCCATCCCTTTGCTTTTGTCTGAGCAATTTCTTTTTCTTTCCTTATTATTTTTGGAACTAGCTTGACTTTTTATGGGGACTCTGTTCAGTCATGTTGTGCATTGTTTGAATTGGTACAACTTTAGCGTATTTCACCGGGAATCAAAACACAGTGCAGAACAACATTGTGGAGCGGGTGATTTGGAAAAGTTTATACAAGTAAGAATTTGAAAAGTGTGGCATGCATTTGCATTCATCTATAATGAATCTATACTTTATAAAAAACACATTTCACTGCAGTCACCTGCAAATTGGAAAGCTGTAGAAGAATACAGAAGTTTGTCTGTTTGGTACCCCAGCTCTGTCCGTTTCAATCATTAGGTCCTTGGCCTGCATTGCCTACTGATGTAGGGAATGCATTCTCCTAGCTTCTGTCAATGTGCCCCAGAGCAGCTGTGGCTACAATGTAGCTTACCACCATCAGTGTGTGTGAATTACTGCATGTAGTGTGAAGCGCTTCGGAGTCTCCTGCCTTGAAAAGGCACTTTATATTCATTCTATTTTGCAATGAATGAAGAGCATTGTTGAACATCACTCACCACAGATTCTCAAATGGTTAAAGGTTTGGACTTTGACTGGACCGTTCAAACACATTTGTACGTTTTGATGTTAACTGTTTCATTGTGGATGTGTCTTTAGGGCTGTCATCCTGCAGGATATTGAAAACCTCTCATGAACCCTGGTCTATTAAAAAAGAATTTCAAGAATTTTAAATTGAACTTTGTTGATCTCACAATGGAGAAATTAACTCTGCATTTAACCCATCCTCTTGGCCCAGAGTGGCAGTCTGTGGGAGTGAGTTTCAAACTCAAATTCTCAGGATTTCAAGCCTTATGCCCTAACCACTGGGCACCAAATGTGTGAGCTTGATATGACAATGAAATCTGTCACATTATGGAAGATGCCAGATTTCACTATTATTTGCAGCATATCTAGTAATATAGGTCTATCAATGGTTCTATAGAAGCTTATAGGTGTTATTGATCTTATTATGAGAGTCGGATGCTAAAAAGAGTAATAAAAGAATGATGGAAAGGATGCAGCTTTTGTAGGCGCAGTGCTTTCCATTGTAATATCTGAATCTGCTTTGGTCATAGAGCTGTGTACGTAAAACTAAAGACCACCAACTGAAACTCTAAACCAAAGGTTTAGTCTAAGGCAGCTGATAATTGCGGTTTAACACGTCTCCTTCTATTATTAGCCTGAATTCTCTTTCACTCATCATTCTGTCAACTCAGACAAGCTTTCCATGCATCCCCATAGCATGATGCTGCAGCTGCCGTGTATCACTGTGGGGATGGTATGTTCAGGACGGCGTGAAGCGTTGGCTTCCTTCCACACTTAGAGATTTGTGTTTAGGCCTAAAAGCACAGTTACTGTTTGGTGAAGCAGAGATTAGACTCGATTAGATTCAACTTTATTGTCATTACTCAGGTACAGGTACAAGGCAACAAAATGCAGTTAAGGTCTAACCAGAAGTGCAATAGCAGCAAGTGCAGTAGAGCAATTTTTACTCAGGTTTGCTGTGTCTCAGTTTGGAAATATGTCTATAATTTTTCTTTTTTATAATAATGTATATTTAATATGTATAATAATGTGATATTTTTAAATATGTGCAAATATGTGATCAGGTTAATAAAATCCAAGTCAAATGAACTTTATTATGTGCTTTTAATCTTACTATATCAATATGGCAAAACTTTACCAAAATCAAATGAGACGGAGAGGTAGAGAGTGTGATTTTTTTTTTTACTTTTGTTTGTTTGTTCTAAAACCAACCTGTTAAACCGGTCCGTATTAAGCTGTGCACACATTTAGAACAAAGTAATAACAGCTGGGAGGAATCAAAGGAGAGGCATCACCTTTATAGTCTGTGGGAGCGACTATCTTTCTCAACACACCTGTGTTTCATTTCGCCCGTCTGGAAACACGCACCTAATCTGCAGGACAAATCAGCACATTCCCAACGGTCCAGGTTACCAGGCAAATGGTGTCTCACAGCTGCCGTGAAGATTTCCATAATATCAGGCCGATGCTCCTGCACATACTGACAGACTCACACAGTCGTGTGGGAGTCTGTACACTGTACACTGCAAAAACAATCCAGAAATAAGTAAAAATGTCTTAAATTAAGCGTATTTACCCTTAATTTGAGTAGGTAAATTAGATTATTAGCCAATGGATTAAGTATTTTTTTCTCTTAAAATAAAATAATTAGATAATATGCAATTAAAAAAAGACAATGCAGTTGTTTTTTCTAATTTTAAATGGAAAGTGTCTCGTTTTATTGGCAAAGTGTCTCAATCACCACCTCAGTTCAAGAAAAAAAGCAATTATAGGAAAAAAAATTACTTACATTCTTTGCAATGTATCTTTGGAGTATTTATTGTGTAATCCTGATTATGGAATAAAATAACAAGATTAGCAAACACAGCTGTGATGCTTTCTGCCCCCCCATACTTCCTGTACCCTGACATTTTTTTAGTGTTTTTTAGCAGTAAAATCTGGAACATTTAAATAAAAACTAGATTTTGAAGGGAATTAAAGTTTGAATTTACTTTTATTAAAGTCAGTTCTATTAAAAAAGCTTTACTATTTAAAATCCACTATTTTAAATGTTACATTTGTCCATTTTAAATGATGATTCTGGAGTTGGTTTGCTGAAAGCAAAGCAGATGTTCTGCAGGTGTCACATGTGTGTCCACATGGGTCGTACGCTCTGAATGTTATTCCAACACATGCCTTTCCTGCTCTGTTAGCTTGTGGGAAAAAAAGCTTGAAATCAATGTGAAATCTACAAAAGAAAAACAACAAATTCTGACCTTGTGGTCAAGATTTTAAGGAGATGTGATGAGCTGCAACGTAACCTTTTACAGATCAGCTAAGAACATCGGAGCTGCTTGGAGAACGAAAGCGAGTAGATGTGGCTACTTCAGTTTACAGACTAAACCCACCTGTGTGCTACAGGTCATGCCGTTTACATGGGAACTTAAACTGTATTTTTTACAAAGTCATTCTGCAATACTAATGGTAATTGTGAGTCAAGTCATTTTTCAGCCAAAAGGTCAGGGTTTGTTCATCAGTTTCATAATCTCAGAAAGTTTAGGCCAGTCCAACTCAATTAGAATATGAAAGCTATTAAAATGCTCCGTAGAAAATTCTGGTTTGGTAAGAACAAGTTCTGCATTTTGGAAAAGATAAGATTCTCACGTCCTTAGTGGAAATAGGATCATTTAGATTACAGTAGTGACTTTTTTTAAGGGAGCAGCAGTTCTATTGGGCTTTCACATTCTATGTACAGAGACTTCCACATATTTTAATCACTGTTTTCTTGTTTTTTTATTACTTCATAGGGATACTATGAGATAGATCAACACAAAGTTTTGCATTTAACATGTTGACAAATCAGCGTGATGTTTGCACTTCTACTTAGGGGCTCCATCTAAAGCCCAGACTTCAGTCCGAATGAGAATCTTTGAAAATACGCAAACATTAACGTTCACAGATCCTCTCCATCCATTCTGAATGAGAATAAAGCTGCTTATGGATATGATGACCAATGAGAAACGCGTAGAGTGGTCAGGTGTTTCTGTGTTTTAGAGAAACTGTATAAATAGCAGATAGTCAGGAGGGACATGACTGTGTGGCTGTGGTTTCCCCGCATGTCGGGACAGTGAGTCTAAAGTGAGTAAAAAAGAATAGAAACCAGGAATAGACTTTATTTGTGGGGGTGTGTGTGCACGCACACTCCTGCATTCTTTGTTTCCTGGTAAAAGCATGTTCTCCCCGTTTTTTTCCAAGAATAATAACCTTATTATTCCTTGGTGTCATCACAGCGCTGTAGGTTCTCCTGCCAAGGGATGGCTGTCATTCCAGCCTGAGTCGGCATCTGCGCTGCCTCTCTGTGCTTGGACCTCCTAATATGGAGGAGTCCCGACCTGTGCACAACCTCTCACAGGCAAACAAATGCATTTAAGAGTTCAATGAACAGAGATTTTGAGACAAAAACCAACTAAATGTATCAGTTGCTTTCATTTGACTGTATTTCCTCCCTGCCGGCTGCTGGCGACAGGCCAGAGCTCTTTGAGAGTGACACTCACTTCCCCCTCTGCTAAGTGACAGCTGAGCACAAGGCATAACAGCTAAAAGATGATGTCAGATAGTTATTTTTAATACATGTCAATGTTTGTGTGCTTCTAAAGTTTAGTTTCAGTGCCAGGCAGGTTAGAGCAATCTGCGTCTGCTCCAGCCTGTATTGTGTGAGCAGGTGTGTGTGCTTCAGGAGAATGTGTGCAGATGCATCTGCTTGTGAGTGGGAGTGGGGTTTTTTGGAATGTTTGTGAAGGTTTTCCCACAAGGAAGTATATTGAAGTAAATAGAAAACCATGGAAGTAGCAAAGAGCAACGGATGGATGTAAGAGTGACTGTTGCTCCTGCAGCGTTGTCCGCATGTTTATTCTTGTTAGCTTCTGGGGCCGTTCATGTGGCGGTCCAACGTGCCAACAGCTGCTCCTGATGTGAGTCACCATAAAGTTTTTTTCCTTTCCTGTACGTCGGGAACATCTGTGTATATCATGGACAGAAACCACCCCCTGCCTTTTCCCTTCCTTGATCCTGTATTTAGTGCCGGTTGAGGCAATCTTTTCCCGGGGCTCAGCTATGCTATGCAAACAGCTCTGACAGTATGCAAAGAGAATGAAAATGTGAAAATGTTGATGAGTGATGACAGCATGGGGGTGGTGGGGGGTGGATGCCAAACAAAACGGATAGATTAAACTTTTTTTGGCCTTTTATGAGAGCATAGTTTGACTTCAAACATCTTTTATCGCTTCCACAGAGAAAATCCTGTTTTGAAAAGTGCCAATAAGTACAGTAAAGCCTAAAATATTTAATCTTCCTCATCATTACACATTTTTGGGATTTTTTTTGTTCAAATCTGGCAAGTCATGTTATTGCAACCAGACTGACAAGATGTTAGGTTTAGATACAGATAACCTAAAGCAGTTTAGGTGTTTTTGATCTGGAACCAAATCAGCTGTAGGCCACGCCTCTGGGAACAACAGCAACTGCCACTTTGTGGGATCCGGATCTCGGAAGTGGAGATTTAAAAAAACAGATAAGCAATGCCTGGCCAAATGTGTTGGTGGGTGGGGGTGAATAGATATTTATAAAGAATTTAATGTTTTTTTGCAAGTAATAGCAAAAAAAAAATACATGGAAAAAAAGAAAAACAACAAAAAAATAGAATTATACTAGTAAATATTTAATGAAAAACTATTATGAAAAATTGTACTAGTTTGTCCACTGTTAAGTCATTCATCTTCTATTTAAAGCTACTAAGTAATTTTTTTGAAGAAAATGCCTATGAAGCTCTTTCTTTTTCTTTTTTTTAATGAAGTTGTTTTTATTATTTATTTTGCAAACATCACCATCTGTAAATACTATGTGCTCAAACCTAAAGTCCAGTTTACTCTTGCTAATGTTAGCTGAAACAGGACTTTGAATACCTAGTTTAGTGAGTCTTAAACCACCTAAGTTAGACTTAAACCCCCTTCGCAGCCTTGGTTTTTCACAAAAACCTAAAAAAAGACACCCAATTCTCTCCTATCTAAAGAAGAACAAGAAGGTAGCTACTGTGCTTTAAAGACATGTTAGATTTTGAATATTGATGAGAATTAGATTCATACTGAATCTAACATGTAATTCAAAATAATAAAGCTTTTTTTTTTTCTTTTTTTTTTTGGACAACCCCTTTAAAAAAATTTTTTTTTGCAAAAGTCTAATCCCTGCTATGTACTGTTTTAAGTGAAAGGTTCAAATTCCACATTGCGTCTGCACAAATGAACAGTGTAATAGTTGAAACCATCGACTTTGCATTTCAGATTTTTTGTAACTCAAATAATTAACGGCAAACAATCTTCATTTGAACGTTCAAACTGATAAAAGTCTAGAAAATGCATTGTTTTTGGTTTGCATTTAATGCTAGTTTGATACCTCTGGTCTCTGACTTGCTGTAGAAACAAGATTTGGCATAAATCTGTCCCGCACTTTCTCAAACTTCTAGATTTTAACAGAAAAGAGACAGAAATGCATTTAAAAAGTAACTTTGTTAATATGTCCTAAATGTCCAACCTTTACTGACTCTCTCCCTTTCCCTCCATCTGTTTATCTTGTCGCAGGTTTTTGCACGGGACTCTCAGTGTCCTGCACGGCGTTCCTTCCCATGGACCTCAGGGTGGGAGAGAGGGGGATGCGCCCTGGTTCGGAAACAGCGCTTCTCACCCCGCTGCACCAACCTTTACTCCTCACACCCTTCACCCCGCAACCCCACAGCGCCTTCTCCCAGCAACAGCTGCATCAGCAAATCAGGGTAGGGATTACTTTAATACAAGGGTTCACGACCAGTCAGGAAAAGCATTAATCAAAAGTAAACAGAAAAGGGAAAATATGTCTATGTTCAGGGTTTTTCCCAATGCCATTTTCTTCTGTTTGTACGCACCCATCAAACCATTGACCCTGGAAATAATTCATACTGGTTTAAATCTAATGTGAAATCAAACGTGAAAATTATCGATTTTTGAAATGCATGAATGGTCAAACTGCTACAAGGGAATGACGCAACTTTCTTCACACGTTCTCTGTTCCAGTTTAATATGGAGCAGAGGAGGCGAGAGCAGGAGCAACATGAGAAGCAACAAGAACTGCAGCAGCTAAAGCACAAAGACAGAAGTCAGCAGAGTGAGTCCATACACACACAGACACACACTAAAGGCTTTACTCTAATGACACGTTTCTGAGAGTTTAAATTAAGACCCTTAATTGCCGTTCTTCATCTGATCTTTCAAATATAACCATTGCTCAGAGTGCGAATGGTGGCCAGAGAGGAAAGTCCCTACAGGAGATCAGTGGCTTTGAACTGCGACGGATCTGCGTCACTTCACTTTTAGAGCTGTTTGCTTTGAAATTACTGCTAAATATAACCTGACAAGTGGAGCTACAACAGGGGAGTTAAATATAGAGCTGGGTCTGGGCACATAAAGTCACTGGGTCAATATTGACTTGATCACTTGTAGCACCTGCTGTCACTTCTGTGTGCACACATGTGCACTTGCACAAAAGCACGCCTCGATGACAATAAACAACCAGAGAAGCAGGTGAACTATAGATAGATAGATAGATTATTTTTATTATTATTGTGATTATTATTATTATTTTTGTGAACTGGTCTGCCTCCTTTTTGCTGTAATTCTTGCATCTGTTTCTTTTTCTCTCCTTGAAACGTGTCGGTATTGTTGATTTTCAGGTGCTGTGGCGAGTTCAGCGGTAAAACAGAAACTCCAGGAGGTGATTCTCAAGAAGCAGAAACAGGCAGCGCTTGAAAGAACAAACTCCAACACGCTGAACGTACATCCTGTACCATACAGGTGAATAAAACATTCATCTGAACAGGAGACAGGCAGCAGATATCTAGACACTAACATTTCATTTTGAATTTATTAATCGCACTTTTCATTGACTTATGCAAAAAGGAAAGGGGGAAAAAGCAGGTTTTTAGTTTAGGGTCACATATTAGGAGATAATTGATATAACTGATGCAGGTCGGGTTCTAAAACCTTCTTTCTACGCCCACATCAGATTTTTTTATGAAAGAAATATATATTTTTTTTTGCCATCTTCGTTTGCCTTGAGGTTTGCATTCTTGTTTCATTGTATTTCTCTTTAGTTTCCACCACAGCTTTAGTGGCAGGTTCAGGTTTGGACTTTGACTGGGCCAAAATATTCCAATGATTTCTTTATTGTTTAAATATTCTGATTGCTACTGTATTTCATTGTTGCGTCGATAAACTAAATTTGGCATAGCTTTACATTCAAGCCTGGTTTATTTTAGAAGTAGAGTGAACCATATTCTGTCCACTAGTCTGATTGCTCCTGAGCTGAATGTGCTGATATGCTGTTTTTTCTCTGTTTGTCTATCATAACATTATAGTAAAACATCTCTATCTTGGTCTTATTTGTCAAACAGTGTTTTTTCATTATGTTTTGCAGTTAATTTAAATGTGATTTGCAAAGCTGAGTCATGCTGCCATATTCTTGTTAAAGAGGGCATTTCTTCCAGCAGACATTTTCAATGATTTTTTATTCTTTTTCAAGATATTCTGCCAAAAACGTTAATATTTGACATACAAACTGGAGTTTGGACTGAAGCTTTTTGTGGCGGAATCTGCTGGGATATCCAGTCTAGTAAGGATTTAGGAATCAGTACTAAATAATATTGAAAAAGCCTTTTAACCGTTCCTAGATTTAAGGACACTAACAGTTGTGTAAAGTCAGTGCTAATGTTTTTATTAAGTTTTGCATTCTGGGAGAAGTACAAACCTAAATGCTTCGCAGCAGCAAATCCAAAAACAGTTTTTTTAGAGGTGCTCACCCTGGATGGTGGTGATGATGATGATCAGAAGCACCTGGCTACAACTTTGGAGTGCAATCTGTTTGAAGCCAAAAGGGCTTCCTTAGTTATTTCCTTTTGGCTTTTTTCTAATGAATGATGACAGATTTGAATCTCTGTGTGTTGGTGTGTTGTTTTTTCCCCGTTTTTTACTCCTGAGTTTGGAGGAGATCATTCTGGTCTGTTAGAGATCAGATTATTAGTATTTTTTCAGGTACAGCCCTAGAATTTAGACTGTCTACCTTTTTTAATGCCTGCACCTAGTTGCTAGTAATTGTATGCATTATTCTTTGCTTTCTTCTTTCCAGAAAGCTTGGCCCAGACCCTAATGTGGCCTCCCAGCCTTTGGTCTCATCTCCACCACAGCCTCCGTCTGAGGTCTCGGAGGGGACACCACTGCGCAGA
Organism: Cyprinodon tularosa; assembly: GCF_016077235.1. Classification (NCBI taxonomy): domain Eukaryota; kingdom Metazoa; phylum Chordata; class Actinopteri; order Cyprinodontiformes; family Cyprinodontidae; genus Cyprinodon; species Cyprinodon tularosa. Next base: position 234,348 of record NW_024039654.1, read on the forward strand.
GCAGGTAAAACACTCAACATCAACTATCTGTCCAAAATAACTGATGAAAACATTTTCTAAAGGATATATAAAAACTAGATTCTTAATGTGCAGTGAAAGAGGTGTGATTTTAGAGAAGTAGAATTAAAGGTACGATTTACACAATAGCACTTGATGCTACACTATTTCAACGGGATTCATTGTAATATAAAAATAATCCTCTTATCAGTTTTTAGCTTGCTTTGATCTGCATAAAAACCAAACATCAGCTTAAAGTCGTACGGAAATCATATGTAAATATCAAATCATTCTGGCTTAAACATGTCTATAAATGTACTCTTTATCAGAAAAATCTGAAAATTTCTGTTTTGAAAAATAAAATCCTGTCTTAAAATCATTGGGGGGGGTTTGTTATCTTATGCAGGCTTGTGAGCTTGAACAGCTAAATTCGCCCAATCATATATCAACAGTCATCTGTCAATCAAATTTTTTGGTTATAGCATCTTGATTCATATATTGCAGCTAATATACACAACAGTTGAAATAAGAGATAAGAATTATTTCCTTTCCCATTGAGTTCCGTCCCAGTGTTCACGGAGATGGACGTCTGTGTCTTCAGCAGGTGTAGAGCTAACAGAACTGGCAGCGTTGCGAGGCAAGGGCTCAAACATGTACGGCTGTAAGCCTTCTACACCAAACCAAGCTTCTGCCGCCCTGGCGTCCTCTTCCACAACAACTTCGTCCCCGCTTTCCTCCTCTACATAAAAAATGGATGATGGAGGAGACTCATCCACGACCTCCGACACTAAACTCTCCTCCTCTTGCATGTTTCCGCTGTCCATGGCGTTCCTTGACAGTGTCGTTTCTAAGTCACCAATTTAGTGCTACTTGGTCCCAATGGAATTTCCCATTGGAAACCTACTAGCATTAAGTTGCTAACTGGTTAGCAATGATGCTTTTGAGACACTGGCCACATCAAAAGCTTGCGAACCACAACAATCCCGCTCTCTTGATAAACGACCAATCACATTCACTTTATTCACTCGGGTAAAAGAACAGCTGTTTCCCTACGACTTTAAAGTTAAGAAGAAAAGTTAAAGTTAAGGAAAAGTGCTACTACACTATTAAGTGGAAAGTTTTCTGCCAAAAATATGTAGAAGCATCTTTATGGAGATGTTTTGTTTCAGAAGGAACTTTCCATGTCAGAAACTGATCTGGGATAACAACCTCTCTAGCAGTTTTAGACCTAATCTATCTCATAGGTTTTTCTGTCGGCTTGACCTCCACACTCTAAATAGGCCAGTCAGGTTCTTCCTCTCCAAACAGGCTCATCCATTCCTCTAAGTTAGTAGCTTTCTGCTCTGCACTGCAAAAAAAAAATCTAAATAAGTAATTTTTCCTAAAATGAGTGCATTTTTTTTTCTTAAATTGAGTAGCAAAGTGAAACACTTTGCCAATGAAACTAGACTATTCAATAAGTGGGAATGCTTATGCATTCCCACTTATTGTTTTTCTGTTTCTCTTTATTATCAAGTGGGAATGCTTATGCATTCCCACTTATTGTTGTTCACTTTAAATTTTTCTGACTCTAACTAGTCCCGCAGTTTTCCACCGATTTCAACAATTTTGGTATCAAAACGTTCAGCTTGTTCAGGAGAATTCTGCTATGTCTTTTGGTAAAGATATGTTTTGTAGTTTTCGCGATATTCAACTTTTTCTGCGATTTTTTTGTCCCATTGAAATGCATGTAGAATTCTTAGATTTCAGCAAACTTCAGCTAAAGCTTCATCGTCTTTGACCTTTAACTACTTCAGCATACTTTCAGCTAGAAACACCATTCAACTTTTAAAATGTTTCCGTATCTTTCTGCTATTTCTGTTTAACTCGGCTTTTTGCTAACTTTTACAGTTTTGCTTCAGTGAAGCTTCAAACTTTAAAAGAACATTTTAAGATTTTCAGATTTATAATGGAAGTCTATGGACGGAATTTTTTAACTGCTAGAGTGCGTGCTCTAGCTTTTGAGCTGTTCTGGTTTTTCCGAACAAATTCTTCTCAGTCCCTCATTTTTAACTCAATTGAAATAAATTATACATCAAAACGTAGGGATTTTTGTCAGGATTCAGGAAATGTAACCCTCATCTGTGTGGCATTTACGGTTTTCCGACAGTTTAACCCAGACCACGAAGAAGTCCACACTTCCCCAATAGAAATCCAATGAGAGATCTCTGAAAATCCGAAATGAAAATTCAAAAAAACAGACTTTTTCGTATCGCTCCCATTCGGGAACCGTTCGACGTAGCAACACGAGCCTTGTGGAAGTTGTTCCTCAGACCTTCCTAGCACTCACATTGAAGGAAGTGTGTCGATATCTTTTATCGTTTAGCTAGGAAAAAGGTTTGTTCGGGGGTAACAAATCTGTCCGAACCCCAAAATCAAGATTTTGACAATTATACACTTTTTTACATCGTCACCACGCCTAGACGAAATATTGTAGAAATATGAAAGTTACACCAGTTGTAGTCCAAAGTAGGGCTGCAACTAACGATTATTTAAAAAATCGATGAATCGGCCGATTATTTTTTCGATTAATCGATGAATCGGACAAAAAAAAAAAAATTTATATTAACCTCTTTATTCCAAAATAAACATTTTAGACAGAACAAACAAGCACACAAGTACAGGTTGCTCATTAACTGTACTGGTGCAATATGAAAAATAAATGTTTGTGTAAAAACTACGCAAACTTACATGAGAAATGTAGCTGTACATCCACAAAATATAGGCTACTTTGGTTCATAAAGCGCAAAAAGAGACAGGCATTTTTGTTTTTTAAAGCCCCTAAGGGGTTCAACAATAGGTCCCCCCATTTCAAGAAATGAGTTTTTTTTAGACTAGAAGAGTTCTGCCTTTTAAGACAGGAAAGTATAGCAGTTAAAGTTGCTGCTTGAGAAAATACTGAACCATAGAGATAAAAATAGCCCTGTGATTCAAATTATAAATTGTATTTGGAATAAAAATGAGAGAACTAGGGGTGGTAAAAAAACACATCCTCCAAAGACAGATATTTACATGGGAATGTGGCAGATAATTAATTGACATATTACTGATCTTGCTGGATTTTGTTCTGCTTTACTTCCATAAATTGCAGGATCTTCTTTTCTTTATCTTTGCCAGAAGATTTAAACTTTAAAAGCCTTGCCCTCATAATTTGCAAGTTTATTTATAAAGAAAATATAAACGCTGCTTAAACAAATGTAAATGAAATTAAAAGTAAAATAAGTAGCCAACCTTATCCCTGTCTGTAACCTACTAACAAGGTAAGGAAAGCATCAGATGAGCTACCTGAGAAACTAACGTTACGTTTCCCCACTTTAAAACCAAACAAACATGGTTACTCATCCTGCTGATCAGCTCTCTTCACTGCCATCGAAGGCTCCAAAGTGTTTTCTTTTCAGGTGCTGCGTCATAACAGTGGTGCTTCCGTGCCATGTTAATTTCTTTTGAAAAAAGTTGCATGTTATCACTTTTTTCACTTTACAAAGCGCAGGCTATTTTAATTATTGTGATCAATTTGCGCCGTCAATCCCGGCGCATGCGCGCTTCATTTGCAGTCTGGACGCTGAGGGTAAACTCCTCACTAAAATCCTGCGGCTCTGACTGCCGCGCTGAGAGGGATTCCTGTGGGAGAGGGAGAAAGGGGTTGGGATGGGGGAGGCGCCCCACGGCAGGCAAAAGCCGCCAGTGACACCGTAAAAATTCGCCAGATTTGTCGCTAGTCGCTTTTTTGAAAAATAGTCACTGGAGGGGTCTGAAAAGTCGCTGAGTTGGCAACACTGCAACTGCGGCGCTGACTCGCTCCGCCATATTTTTTTTTCTTCCCCCGGATGACGGCGGCGGCGGATGACGCATTAATCGCGCGACACAACTAATCGATGATTAAATTCGTTGCCAACGCTTTTAAAAGTCGATTTTTATCGATTTTATCGATTCGTTGTTGCAGCCCTAGTCCAAAGATGGCTGACACTCACGGTGAAAGAATTTTTTGAATACCTAATACGGTTTTGGCTCACCGCTCGTTTGTTCGGAGGGAAAGTTTTGCTTTTGAGAGTTCTGCTCTACCGTTGTGCTGCATGTTATTCAATGAGACCAGCAGGATTTCTCAAACCTTTTTATTCCTCCTTCCCATTAAGGTTGTGAATGAGCTACATCTATGAAAGTTACCCCAATTGGAGACAAAGGATAGCTGTCGCTTAGACTGAAAGAATTTTTTAGATACCATTTACGGTTTGTCTTCAGCACTCGTTTGTTCGGAGCTGATAATCCCATTCAAAAAAGCCTGAGAACTAAGGAACGAAAGTGATGCGCATGTCTCTCTGTCACTGACAGGCTCGTTAACGTCGTCAAGGTAACCGTGCTTCAAAGAGATTTTACCTCCACCACTTTAAACAGCACATTTTAATCTAATGGAGGGAGACAACACTGATTTAACATTAGGAAGTGGCTACAATATGACTACTGGCCATGACCCTTCCCTTCACACGCAACCCTGATAGACTTTCAAAATAAGACTCTGGGGACCCTTCAAAATAAAAGCCCCTACATTAAACTCATATTTTTTTCTCAGCATATGGCTCAACATTAGGACCCAAACTCAACCACTTTTTTTAAAAATGAGACTCTAGGGGTTTTTCAAAACACACCCCCCCCCA